>NW_019385786.1:0-77796 GCF_000671375.1 Centruroides sculpturatus
CAGTAAAAATAAAATAAAATACTGCAAACACTGCTTGTATTAGTGTTCTAAACTAGATGCTTGTCATGAGCAAATACTGATGCATGCAGAGTAAACAAGAATATGTTAGTGATTAACAAAATTGTTTTAGAATGTAAAATCATCAATTACAACTGAAAAATATTACAAAGTTCAAAAATTAAAAAAAAAACTGATAATATGCAGAACTGTTATTGCTTAATTCCAAACTTGTTTAAAATGAAAATTATCAGATATTAAGTACGTCAAACAAAATCTCCACAATCTGGTAAATAATTTTTATGTAAAATTCGGCAAACATTTCCAATCTTATATGAGATCTACTTTGGACCAACAACATTCTAAATTGGAATGCATGGAACTAATTTCAAATTTTTAAATAATTACAACAAAACAACAAAGATGTAAAAATATAAAATTGATGAGTTTTAAAACACCTTTCACTCTTTTTCCTAGCAAATTCTTTAATTAAATAACAGAACTAGCACTTTCGGCTATTTTAAATGGCCTTCTTCAGGTTATACAATATTGGAACGTCAGTTAAAACATATTCAAAATTCTCTCTCGTTCTTCTCACCGACATTCCAATGTTGTATAACCCGAAGAAGGTCATTTAAAATAGCCGAAAGCGTTAGTTCTCTTATTTATTTAGAGAATTTGCTAGGAAAAAAGTGAAAAGTGTTTTAAAACTTATTTACAGAAGTTCTAGCTTTCTGCTTGTAGAATTGTAATATAAAAATGTATAAAGATTCGGCGGCCTTTAAAATAAAGATTATAAATAAATAAAAAATGAAAACGTTCGTCGAATTTCACATTAAATTTATTTACCGATTTTGTTTGAAGTACTTATTCGTCAATCCGAAGGTAATTTCTATCGGATATTAGTGACGTATTGACTTCAATTTCATTACAAACCTTCCTAATTATAATGTTAGGTTAAAAACATTATAATTAATTTTTATTTCATAATTTTCAGGTAGGATTAATTAACCATCTTTAAACCAAAACAATCTCAGAAAAAGGTATACATGTAAATGTATTTAAAATCTTTAAATGTAATTATAACTAATGTTTATTAGCATAAGAACTAAAATGGAGAATTAATAAATATAATCAGTGTAAAATAAACATGTGAGCTGATCTAATAAATGCTAAGTCATTGCAGGTTTGTATTTAATGCAAAAAAATGGCTAAAAATGTACAATATTCGAGCAAATCTCGATAGCAATTTACATGTTATTACTGTTTAAGGAATTTGAATTATCATTACATTAAGCAAAGTCACAACACATCATCCTCATGGACTGAAAATCTTTAACGATGTTAATTTTCTTACCATTTACAATTCCAAACATGTATTATTGGAGATTAAAGACGTTTCGACATTAACAGCGTACGAATAATTATCATTTAGGACGGAAAAGTTAGCAAATTCAAAACATTTGAACCATTTTCAGCGCCATAGCAGCTAAGCCTAATCAGTATATATGATAACTGGCAACCAACGTCTGCGGCCCGATATCACACGGAATTAATATTTCTTACCTTTTCGCAAGCCGTTTCGATTATTATTCCCGAAACAATAACTTGAAATAAAACTCTTCCAACATCGATTTTTCCACTTCCGGAAGTTTGTCTTTTGTTTTCCGGAAGCACGCGACTTCTAGATCCTTTTCGGATATTAACTGCGCTTGCGCCTGATTGCTGATCCGCTGTGACGTCATACCAGCAGCAAACATGTAAACAGAGTTTATGGTTGCTTCATTCTCAAAAAGCATTTGAGTTTTTTTCCCATTAATGATGAAACGACTAATGACAAATCAATATAAACGTTTAATAAATGCTTTTATACGATATTTTTTTTATTAATCTGATGAAATATTTAAACAGTTGTAAATTTTAAAAATCTATCCCATGTGTTTATCTCTGGTGTTTGTAAATGTTTAAAGTGTTTGTTTGTACATTAAATTACATGCAAAAATAGTTCATATGTTATCTGAAATAATTGTAAAGAAAATTCTTATTTGTTAAATCACTGAAATTGTTAATTTGTAGAATTTTATTCCATTTTCCTTTAAGTATAATAAATGGCAATTTAATGATACCTAACAGTTTCCTTGTGTTGGTTAAATTGTGTTTAATATGCTTTACACTTTGAGATTCAAATTTTGTTTAGAAGATAAAAAGTTAATAGAAAAATATATCCATATAAATGGTGTTTTATATTTATGTAGTTTCTACATAATAATGATACATTACATTAAAACTATTGAGTTTATTTACTTGTATTCAAGTCAACAGTACTTTATAGTATAACGACTGTACAATGATTAAATGATTCACAAAATTTCCTTAAACATGTACAGTTCTCTGCTTTTCTTTTTTGGAGATTATGACAAAAAATTTCACTTAAACTCATACTTTTGAGCTTCTAGCCCATCTGTAGGTACTAATGTGATTAAGTAATTGATAAAAAATTATATTTTAAATGCAGTAAAATTATTTAATTATATTTTTTATACAGAAGAACAAATAAATCATCAGCAATATTAAACAAGAAAACAGCAAATACAAGTATTTTTATCTAAATTAACTAGAATTCCTCAGTTATGAACTTAGAACATTATAATTTTCTACTGTTTGATACTGCTGGACATATTTTATTAACCAATTAGCAACTTGAAAGTATATCTATAACATTGTATTTATATAGAAATGTTTAAAAAGTTAATTACACAAAATGTTGGTTATAAATTTATAGTATATTTGCTAATCTCCGCTATTTATTGTAGAGAGTTATAGTGTTTAGTTATTGTAGAGCGCAGCATCATATATAAGGAAAACAGAGTCAAAAACTGACTGAAAGCAAATACTGTATTTTTTTAACTATTGTTAAATTTTTTAATGTATATTAATTTTATAAATTTGTCATGCTTTTAAGAAAAATATGTAATAATTACTGATTTGAGTTATTGTTATAACAATATATATATTTTTAATTGTATATATAAGTAATTAAATGTATTTTTCAAATTTTTCTAACAACTAACAAGTAAGTTTATGTTTTATAGAAAACCTATTGTAATCATATTAGATAATTATGAAATTTTTATACTGTAAATTTTAATAATAATAGCACATATTTTTTATAGTTATTCAGATATTCATTGCAATCTAATTATTTTTAATGAAGTAAAATAACAGATAAAATTATCGCAGCTCTGAAAAATAATAGCTCAATAAGTATTATTATTATTATTATTATTATGCAGAAAAAATTTATAAAAAATAAATTTTATTTTTTTAAACAATGTGAAAGTGTTTTTAATTTTATATTTGTCTAAACTATTAATTTACATAGTTTAATGTGGTTATAATTATGATTTTTGAAATTTAATGTGATTATACCAATTACCAGTATTCAACAATTAAAGGATAATATAATATTAATACTGCAAATGTTTTTAAACTGTACATTTAAAATAAAAAATACAGCATGAATATTTTTATTTTTGCATTCTAATGTATTTAAATATTTATTTTCAAATGATATTACAACTGAATAAACAAAGTTTTTGGCATGTCATCAGAAGAGATAACAATATTTACAATAATTAACTGCACAACTTCAAAAATTTTTAAATAGAATTTGTAATTTTTTTAACATTTTGATTAGAACTTTTATTTAATATTTCTGCTCATATTTATCTACTTATTTTGCACATTATATTATGAGGAATTAGCATATAGGATCCAGACCACATAAGGATTTACCCATTTTCTCAGCAATTTTAACTGCTGAGAAAATGAAATATTCATTTAAATATGGATAATTTAATTAATACATCGCAAAATTTAAATCATTTCATTGGAAATATTTCCTTGAAACTGAAAAAGGAAATGAATTATAAATGTCAACTTGGAAATTCCAAAATATTTTGATATAGGTTACTGTATTTAATAAAATTTTCTTTATTATGTTAGATGATAAATTCAACACTAAATTGTTATACAGTCAAGTCCACTTATGATAGCATCCTAAGGATCACTGTGTTATGCTGCCTTATCCAGACTGCTCTCTTATCCAAAGTAACAAGATCACCCAGGAGTTGTTAATGGTATTCAATTCTCTTCACTTTTTCATGTTTTAGGAGCTTTACATAACTTATTACACATTTAGAGATGTTAAAATTCATTATCACATAATTTTACAGTACTTGCTTATTATTTTCCATTCTTATATCATCAGTTTTATTGTTCTATCAAATAAACAGTAAATACCAGTCAAATACATTCTTCCCATACATAAAAAAAGGGCCTTGCTGAAAAGATGTAAACATCCTTATTCAAAAATTTCTGAATTCTCTTTAATGGGATAAAGTATAAAAACAAATCATTACAGTACCAGTACTACTAATTAAGGTCATGTGACCTGGTCTTCACTAATCACTTTTTGCTTGTTCTCTTAAGATGAGGATATATATGTCATCTGTACTGTTCATTTATATATGTGCTGTATTTTATAATACCTTCCTAATGTGTAATTGCTTCTCATGTGTCCAATTAAATCTGTTCAACAATCTTTTTACATTCATACATATGTGCAAGTGTTTTCAGATTTATTAAACTCCCATCTTCAGGCAAAAATTAATTATTGAATATTGTTTATCAAATTTACATAAAAGTTATAAAATATAAAAACACTCCATACCAAATATTACAAAATTAACAACAAACTATCTATTGGAGCTATACAAAAGATTTACTTATGCAATTACTTTGACAGTTTTTAACTGTTTCCTTCATGAATTACCATTCACCGAGAACAGAATGCAACTATTTGAAAAACAGAATACAAATGGTAAAGAACATTTTTCAAAATTGCATCTCATGCTCAAGCATGGAACGTAATTGAAACACTGCATATAAAATTACAAAATTTTTAATGCACATACACAATGAAAAAAATTATAAAAATTTATGCCAAACCAAAACACAACAGTAAATTAACACATAGCAGTGCCATTAATGAAACAAAATACACAACTGTAGAAGCTTAAACAGTGCTATCTACCAACTACAGTTCTTGTATATCAAGCTTGGGGAAGCTGCACAGTGACATTAATGCAATGAAAAGAGACTCCTAGATAGTGTTCTTCAGTTCTCACAACATCTTAAGAGCAAAATTTGTGACTAAAGTAGATTAAACTTATCCTTTATTACTTGTTTAGCCAGTTCTGTTGTACAGTACACCTATTATGCTTTATATTTTCATGATGCTCAAGACCATGGATGTCCAACCCATGGCCAAAAAAGAAGTTTCACAAAGCCATAAACCTTTATACATATTTTATATGTATAAAGGTTTATGGTTTATGTATAAAGGTTATATATATAAAGGTTATATATATATATATAGGTATAAAGGTTTATGTATAAAGGTTATAAATATAAATATTTTATATTTATAACCTTTATACATACCTATTATGCTTTATATTTTCATGATGCTCAAGACCATGATGCTCAAGACCATGGATGTCCAACCCATGGCTCAAGGCAAGTTCCAATGTGGCCCAATAAAACCGACAAAACCAACAAATGTTTTAATTAATTAATTTATTTATTTTATTTCAACGGCATAAACTCAAAAAAGAAGTTTCACAAAGCCATAAACCTTTATACATATTTTATTTTTTAGTGGAAAGGAAATATTTTCAAATACTTGGAGATGAGTGAATGATAGTGTTGCCAGCTTTTTAAAATCGCTGACCTGAATGGCAGGTGAGGTTTGTTCGAACAGAAGTTCCTGACACATGTGCAATGTCATTTTGCGATGCGAAGAATAACGTGCAGTGCATGCCAGTTCTAAATCAGTTACAGTTAGGGACTAGGGAGGACTTGGGTAGGAGTAACCTAAGTAACCTAGATGACTTAGCTCTATTGGATAGTGGAGATGTGTATGAATACGAATTGTACGAACAAAACAAAAAGGTCGACAGGTTGTGCACGATATTCCCAGACAGAATTAGTAGTTCACCCGAATAGTGAGTTGATTCCCGGACTGTCTGGGCAAAAACTAGACGGGTGGTAATACTAATGAATGAGGAAGGATTACTAAATATAGCTGGAGTTGTGACTCAAAGGATTATAGGCACAAATTTGGGGAAAGGAGAGAAAGGAGAAAAGATAAAGAAGTGAGAAAGGTTGGAAAATTAAGGGTCCATATTTACAAAACAGATCTATTTAACCTTTCTCACTAATTTTTATCTTTTGTCCTTTCCCTCCTTTCCCCAAATTTGGGTCTATAATCCTTTGGAGTCATAACTCCAGCTTTATTTAGTATTTCTTCCAGCATTGCAAGATTTGGCTACATTGTGCCAAATGTGGCTACTATTTTTTAATTTGACATAAAAAATATCATTTGGCCCTTCAGCTACTTTTTGGACTACATATTACTGTATTTATAAATATGTAGTCCAAAACATAAATTATAATATAATTTAAACATAAATATAGATATAAATATAAATTATTAGTTGAATAAAAATGCACTTTAAAATGGTGTTTTGTCACTTTTTATTAATTAGAGACCCAAATAAAACAAATATTTGTGTTTTTCAAATAAATTTTTGTTTGTAGCTTTTATAATAAATGAATTTATCTATTTCTAAATAAAAATTGAAAGTGTCTGTAGAAGTAATTTTTTAAAATATCCTTTTTCGTGATAAAGTTTTAATACTTATTATTATAATCTAGACATGTTAATCCTTAAATATACTTGTATATTGGGCCACAAGTATATATTATATATACTTTTGGTCCAAAACTCCTTGACTTCTTCCAATGCGGCCCAGAGAAACAAAAAGGTTTGATACCCCTGCTCAAGACAGAGGTAGAGCATTCTGGCAGTTGCCCCAATATACAACAGCTTCTACCCAGTTAGTGAATTTTGTAAGGGAATAGCATAAAACCCAGATTTTTCAAAGAATGTGTTGTGATATCATTGGAAAGGAAAGGCTTAGACATAGGTAGGGTGGTCAGACATCCAATTTTTAAATAAGAAATTACACCTCAAAGCAAAATTTCCAGCAAAGAAGTTCAATATTCATCCAATTTTTGCAAACTGTTCCTGCTTTTGCCTATTTTTAATATTTGATTGTGGAATCAATCTGTGAATACAGCAATTTTATTAACATATCAATATAATATCACCAATTTATAGATCAATAAATAAATAAATTTTAAAAAATAACTGAAGTTCAATCAGTTTTAAGAATTCATTTTCACTAATTCTGAAATGTGTCCTCGGTTGGATTGTAAATGATATGGTCTGCTTACTGTAAGAGACATTAATTTGGGTCTAGATTCCAAGTCTCTACAATGACAGAAACTTTTCTTGGTGATCTGATCTGGATGTGTTGGCCAGTACTCTCCATCCTCTTCAATTATGCTTCCATTGAATATTTTTGGAAACACATAATAGCATATTATATTAACAAAGTGTTCAAAATTATAGAATTATAGGAAAAGTATTTTCTGTACTAAAGACAAATATATGTACAGTATATATAAAAGCATTGGCATAGATATGGCATACTTTTGACAGACTATCCACTTAAAATGGATGGTTGGCAGATATATATGTACTGTACACATATATATATGACAATAAATTATATAAATGAAAAAAATGCAAATTTTGAAATATAAAATAACATAGAAATGCAAAAAAACGATGTTCACAATACTGTTATGCTATTTTTCATTTAAAAAAAATCAAAATTCAGTTGTTTTTGGTCCTTATAAATGACCTATTTCAGACATCTAAGAAATTTTGTAATATTAGTCACATATCTTTTGAATCCCACAAATATCATTGGATTTTTTTACCAATAGCACTGTAAAAAATTTTAATTTGAATTGCATTCCAAACTAATATTTGATTTTCTCATTCTTAGAATATGCTAAAGATGGTCATTTAAAATGACTGAAAACATTAGCATTTTAGTTTTTTTTAAGAAATATGTTGTTGGAATTTAAAGGTTGTGTATTTTAGTATGTTTTGTTCTATTTTACATTTAATTATTTTGAACTAGGGCAATGTCAATCAAACTCTACAAAAACTATTCTTCATTACAAAAATAATTAATCTAAGGGATTTTTCTTGTGTAAAAATGTCTCAGATGGCATTTTATTTCCTTGTTATGAACCACAGTTTCATATCACTTTTTATTAAAACATTTTAATTGTTACCAATTTCAGATCTCTGAGCACAGAGCCTGAAGCATATGCCTCATATACCTGTGCAATAGTCTGCCATTGCTTATATTCTCTAATATGCTTTGTTAAAGGTTTCTCTTTAGTTCATTATAATTTCTTATAATAATACTATTCCTCACATAAACATAAATAGTTTTTCTTGAAAAGGAAATAATTTTATTTTCTCAATTTCTTGATTTTTCTAGGCAATCAAAAAATCTAAACAGTGCCAACTTTAGATGATGAGAGTTTGAGATAGCTAATTTATTTATATATTTTTCCAAAGATTCGAAAGGTTTACCAATAAATTTTTCCAAAATTTATTAGTAAACTAGTTGTTAAGTGACCTAGATTATTGATGTATCATTCAGATTCATTAAGCTTATAATTCTAGAAATTATCATCTACAGGCCCACCAGTGGCCAAGCAATCTTCATACCCTGAACACTGGGAGTTCGATTGTGGGTTCGCACCTCGCTTGGACAGACTGGCCATGTGGAGTTTTCTGGGTTTTCTCCATGTCTGTAATGCCTAAATAAGGACCAGTGTCCCTTAAAAGACCTCCCAGAAAGTATCCCCCTAGGCAGATCATCCAAATGTTGCATTGCCATAACTAAACAAACTATTATCTACAGTGAGTGATAACTTTGTGTTATTTTAGTTTTGGCATGAGAAGAGATAAATATTTTAAATTTAATTCATAAACTGCTTCATTTAAAGTGAAATAGTTTTTGTTTAATTTTAAATTTTGAGAATTATTTTGTATTTTATCTTAACTTAATGGAAATTTCCATTTTATAAGGATTTATACATTTAGTTAATTAAAAAATGGTAATTTGTATTGTAAAAATGCAAATTTTTAAAAACATTTATATTTTATTAATATCAAAATTTTAATTATTATTATAAAATATATAAGTTAAAAACAATTCGTTTTTGCAGATTTATCTCAAAAAACTTTTAATTAGAAAAATTGAATTTATTAAATATCCAATTTTTACACTCATTCTTTAAATTCAAATGTAATGTATTCAAAATCTTTAGTTTTGATATTTCTATAAACAGAAGTATATATATATATATAAATTGAGTGTATATACAAATATTGTGATGATCTACAGGAATCTAATCATACAAGGAGTCATTTACTGTTTAAGAAGTTTCTTTATTGTCCTATACATAATACTCCCCCACTAGGTGTTCTTACTTAAGATCTCATTACTTATTAATAAGAAGAAATTTTCTTTAGATGTATATTCACTGTATTGATATTTAATATTCAATGAAATAAAAAAAAGCAATAATATTAGCAACAACCTATCAACTAATAAATGCTTGATAGAAATTTTATAAAATATTAATTTGAAAAATTTTTATTAGAAGATTAAAGGCTTACTGGTACATATAAGCATTTATCTTCTAAACTTTTTTCTTTTCAGTCCTTTTCTACTCATTTTAGTTGGCTGATTCAGAACACTTATTCAATGTTTGTGTATTATAATAATGTTTTAATGCTTAAGAGTTTATATGTTAAAACATATTTGATGATTTAACTGAAGATATAGTTCTGTATTGTTATTACAGTTCAACAAACATAAATTTTAAGGCCAGGATTTCTCTCTTTCTCTTGTTTGTTAAATCATCTTTAACTGATTGAACATCTTGATCATTGAACTGATTCCAAAAACATTTGATTTTTCTGGCTTAAAATACAGTATGGTGAATGTTTTGTTGAACAAATTTGACTTTAGTAAATTTAACAAATAGTCTGATAACATGACATGATAGTATTCACTATGACTATATTGAAATGTAGGCCAGTCTATTTGTGGGGTAATTTGATTGAGGTCTTTACAAATAAATGACACATGTTGGTGGAAAGAATTAATTTAATGCTAAATCAAAGAATAAAAATGATAAAACAGCTAGCGGACTTAAACAGTATTCTTACAAACTATACAAATTTCTTGATCTCATCCACTAATTATAAAGAGATTGCTTGAAATCACAATGTTACTAATATGCACTTATTCTAAAAAAAAATATATATATATACAAATATTTACAGGGTGATATGCTTGGTAGTTCCATCCTCTTAACACAGTTACTTGACGAAATTGATGTTCTTTGTTAACACGCACGTGGTCGAAACTTAATTAAGAAACAAAATTAGAAAGCATCAAGTTGGTGAAATAATTGTCCCGATGAGTAAGCCTAATTCTTACATATAGTTTTAATTAAACTACTTGCCAGTTGGGGCCAAATCCAGATTGATGGGTTGGATTGCCCTTTAGCACACAGCGGTTCAATCACCTATCGTTACTATTCAATTCTTACCCAAAATCCTCTCCACTCATTTATTTCAGATGAGAGCTCAAAAGTCCAGTCCAGTCTCTAGAGTCCAAGAAGGGAAAAAAGCCCTTTTTACACGTATGACATATATTTTTATAGCTCCTGCCATCTGGGAACATCACTACACACACGATCTGCTCTAGACCAATCTACATTCACAACTGTGGTGACCCCAAAAGGTGATACAGAATTTATAACAATACACACGCATAACAAAGAGAGAGAGGGAAAAAAACCCGATACAATATCACTTAAGAACAGAACGTGATGACATAAATTAAAATTTCTTTATACAACTAAATAACTATAGTGGCGGAGCACTACACATGTAATAATGGTAGTGCAAACTCTCTTTTCTCTCTTACAATAATTGAAAATCAAATACTTTCACTAGTAGTATGTATCACTCATAGTGGCTTACAGACTAGTCTTTAATTTTTCAAAATTTGAAATAAAATTCTACAATTGTCTAATTATTTCTATGAGACAGTTTTGTATCTCAAACAATTCAATGTTGCATTGTTCACAATTAAATTTAAACTTATACAATATTTTACATAAAACAAAATTGCTTAACAGAACAAATTTAAGTAACCATGTAAGTAATGTAATGTGCTTACTACTACACAATGAATGAAATAAAGCTAAAATATTTCACATACAAAACTATTTCTAAGCGTCATTATAAAAATCAAAATTGAAGAGTTAAATGTCCAGACATGAATTTCAATAATTATTACAATTCTTTTTATACAAATGCAATAGAAGAAATATTCCAAAATACATTACCTAGAAATGCTAAAATAGTTGATTAATTTGAAGAAAATGGTTGTCTTCAGCTTTTATTCTTGTCTGAGATGAGAGGGACAAAAATAATTTTTAAAATTTTTGAATTTCACTACTGGCCAGAGTGCATTATTTTCATTAGACATCTATTTATTTTTTATTTGATCAACAGTCTATTGCACAATAATAATCACACAAAATAAGTATCTTTGGAAATAACTTGTGCATAATATCCATAGTTCATTTCTCTCCCAAATTAAGTCTGCAGTGGCAATGATGTTCAATGTCAATGATGTCAAATGTTAATTTTTCTACTAACATAACATTTTTTTACTTTTTGAAACTTTGGAACTTTAAATAAAAACACTTTTTCTATGAAATCTTTATAAAAATTTATATAAAATATAATTAATATCAATTTAGACAAAAATAATAACAACTTTTAAACATTAATTTATTATAATTCTTAATTTTAAATTATTTTGTCCAGATTTCTGTGAAACTCCAAGAAATTCTTTGTAGAACCCTTGGATTTTGCAGAATATAGCTTAAGAAACACTATATTGGAACATTGCAGTGTACTAATAGGACCACAAACTTGGATCTACTCAAGTATGAAAGAAGTAATCTATGTTACCAATAGGCTGCATTCATAACTGCAATTGAGTTTTATCAATTTCCAAAACAGGTATCCCTTGATTAACATGGTTAATTAATCCCTTGATGCTACAGCATATATCAAAATTGCATTAATCAAATACAATGGTACATTAGTACTCAACTGAACAATCATCACCAATTAGAACAAATTTTTGGTTAATAGCAAATATTTTTATTGTGATAAATGAAAATAGCAAATTCTCCAACATGTTATTTGCTGAGAAAAACATATGTTAAGTAAAGACAGTTAAAGACAGCTGTTAAAGCAGTGTTAATTAAAATTTCTGATGTGTATAAAAAAAGGATTTCCATAATTAATTTCATGCATTAAGCAAAACCTGTATTAAAAATAGCTATATTTTCAATTTTATATTTTTCAATTTTGAGACATTTACTTAAAATACATATCTTTATGAGCTTAATTAATTCTAATAATACTAATTAATTAAGCAAACATTAATTAAATATATTACATTAATGTATCAGATATTTTTAATACAGGTATCCCTTGCTTAACATGGTTTTCCTTAATGCATGATTTGATTAATTAAATGTAACAATAAACTATAATTTGTAAAAAAAAATTTTTATTTAATCTAATAGAAAGTATTGAAAATACATATAAAATTTATTATAAAAATAGAAAATTTATGTATCATGACAGTTAGGAAATTATTATATGCATTATTAAAAATTTAATAACAACAACAAACATTTGATCTTATAAATAATTATTGTTAATCATACAAAATCTTTATAATTGATATGTTTTTCAAAAATCACTTTATAAAATACCGTAATTACTCGTGTAAGACAATCTCGCTTATAGGACAAGGTGTGACTTTAAAGATCAAAATAAAGCAAATTAGATTTATTAATACAATTCTGATTTTATTTCGTTTAACGACAAATGAAATATTAAATGCATGTAAATGCATACATTGTCCCGCAAAAATTACTGGCATTATAAACTTTAATGAAAAATCTTGTAAAATCAACAACATAATTTGTTCATGTAAAGCTGGACAATCAGGAACCTTTTTTTGCCAATTAACAGTCAAATCCACTCTCTGTTGATTACACTTATGAGTTACTTCAAATTCTGATTTCCAAATAATCATCTGTTTTCACATGGGAATGGATTAAAACTTATATCAGGCTCCCATGTGATTTTGGAATTTCAACTTGAAATTTAATTCAAAAGCTTTGCTTTTCTTATTGTTATTCATCTTTAATCCTGACAATACACAAGAACGATTCAAACAATCTAGATAAAATACTTTGGTTTTTAAACACCAGAGCTTGAGCATCTGGTAAAAAATGCGAATACATGATTCACAAAAATTATTTCAAAAATGCAAAGAATCCTTCACTTGTGCATATAGGAAAACCTAGGTTTTTGAAGCAGTGAAAAATGAATAAAAACTTTGTCTTATATGTGAGTAAATATGGTATTTCATTTTTAAAACTTTATTTATCACTTTTAACAGCAGTAGTTCTTATAGTAGTTATTCTTCTCATTTCAAAGAGAAGGGAATATATATGTCATTTTTAACATTAACTAAATATCCACTAAAACTTTTATGAGAACTATACAATATACCCATTTATATATCTGCTACATATTATTTATAACAATAAATAATAATTATAACAGTAATACTATTAATCTCTCCTACTCATAGCTTCATTCTTAGAGTATAATTCTATATGTAAACAATTTAGTTTCCAGCAGAAAACAATTTCTCGAATATATATTGTATATTCAATATTTATTAAAGTATAAACAAGATACTAATCATAATTTACAGTAAAAATTATATAATTATTAAATACGTAGCATTTTAAATTTGTTTTTAAAATATCTCTTAATATTTCAAAATAACTGAATAGATTTTTTTTATATTGTTATTGTACATTAAAAATTTCAATATATAGGTTGTCCATAAAATAAGTATACAACTTTAAAAAATAATTACTCATAAACTAAAAATGATAAGTGCTACCAATTAATTTTATAATGTTTGGCAACTTCAAAAGTTTCTTTCTAGATGATGCAACACCACATTGATCTTTGGATATACAGTACACTCTTGTTTAGAATGATGTTTCCCAGAACACTTGATCAGACATGGGGATCTGATTGCATGGCATCCCCATTCACTGGACATTACTACATGGGATTTCTTCCTTTGAAAATTTATTAAAGATATCATCCACAAAACTAAAGTGACAACTTTAACTAAGCTAAAGGAATGCATCATTGCAGCTTTTCAGTATATATCACCAGGTATTCTTAGGCACATGGATTAAACTGGACTATTGGCAGAACATCCCCTGTGCAATGAAGGAGATATACTGAACATATGGAAAAAAAGTGATACATGAGGAGATATACTGAAAATATGGAAAAAAGCTTCAAGAATTTTGAAACATTATAAAGTTCATTAAAACTAAAAACTTTTAAAGTACAATAAGAATATAAATTATAATGTCTGTATTGAGATTGATTAAGGATTGAAATTCATTATAGCCTAAGTTAAAGTAAAAAACTACTTTTTGGAAACCAACCTGAGAAAATCATTAATCATCTAACACCCAAGTATATCTGAACTGCTCAATCTCATCTTCAGAAAATTTGCCCTAACTACAACTTTCAGTTTTGAATAAATGCCCAAGGAATTCAATGTTTGGAAAAAGAAATGCTTTAATTAAAAGAAAACAGCTGAGAGAGAGTGCTATGTAGAATTTTTCTTCATAATGGTTTAGAATGTTTTTAAGAAAATAAAAAATATATAGCAAAAAATTGAAAATGTATACAATAATATATTCTTTGTTGGGCATTTATTCAAAACCAAAAATTATAGGAAGAAGTCTCTGAAGCTGAGCTTGACCAACTCAAAAGTACTTGGGTGTTAGATGATGAATGATTTTCTCAGGCTAGTCTCCAATAAGTAGTTTGTTATTTTAACTTATAATGAATATTTTGTAAAAGTTAACAATTTACATAATGCAAGAGATATATAAATTAATTTTGTAAATCAAAAGCTATATCATTATTTTGTACTTTTCTTTGATTTGCCTGGCAACATATCCATAAATTTACAAATAATAGCCAGCATAATTTCATCTGTCCCTCCTCCTATAGATAACAGACGGCCATCACGAAAGGCTCTACTGACTTCAGCTTCTTTGGTGTAGCCCATTCCTCCCCAGAACTGTAAGCAAGAATCTGTCAACTCTCTTTGAAGTTTGCCAGCTTTTAACTTTGCCATAGATGTAAGAAGAGTTGCATTTTCTCCATTCATTACATGAACTAGAAATTTCAAAGTAAAAAGTCAGGATTAAAATTTATCATTAATTTTACATTTTTTTAATTAAATAATTTTAAATTAAAATAATAATTTTGTTAATTAACAAGTTTTATTTTAAATTATCTTAAGAAGTTCATTTTTTATATGATTAATTGCAATTCATAAAATGTAAAAAACACCCTGATTCAAAAAAGATATAAATAATTTTATTATATTTTTACTTTCCTGTCTGTTATATAAAACAGAGAGAAAGTATGGTAATCAGACAAAAACTGACACCCCAAGATTTTTACATTTTTGGACTCAGGACATCTTGAAACGTCGAGAAATGCAAAAACATTTGGAGGTTTTTACTGTATGTATGAATGTTAGTGTGTGTGGGAGGCACAATTTTGTTCACCCTCTTTGAAGCTTAATAACTCTTGTGCTTTTTGTCAAAAATTTTTGCAGGATGGTTTGTTTATTAGAGGGATTGATACTATTAAATTTTGGTATTTTAAGGTTGAGGGGTGGGGAGATAATGGGGGTCATGTGTATCTCCAGTAGGGTCGAATAACAATGAGTAAAATCGTCATTAAATTTCATGTACAGTACTTTAATGACAATTTTACTCATTGTTAACGTTTACAGTTTTTTATAAAACCTATCCTACCCTCAAAATTAAGCTTTTTGCCATTTTATAATAATTTAAAATATAAAGAGTTTTTTAAATAAAATATGATAACAGATGACACCACCAAATGTTGCCAGGAAAGTTAAGCAACTTGTTGCTGGATTTTTTAGATTTAATTCAAATGTATAAATCAAAAAATTTAATAAAGTAAAAATGTCATTTAACACTACAGAATTCAAACACTCTTGTTTGTAATGAGTTTTAGATTTCTAAAATCCTTCTACAAATATTATAATATATAGTTTTATAATTTATCAAAGAAGATGAAAGTCTTTAATAATATATCAAAGCTTGACTCCACAGTAGAATAAATACCATGGTGCCAAGTTTTGTAATACAGTACTGTGTTACTATAAACAAAGTTAAGAATTTTTTACATTTTTTAATAGCATTAAATTTACCAATAAGCTGGTGTTGGTTCAATTAGCAGCCAGAAATGTTTTTGAATAAAACTCTTTAGTAATCTGATTCATGCAGTTTGTCTTTATTACATTTCTTTCTTGATAAATTACTTACCAATAAATACAAAAAGTATTAGTTATAAAGTTTATTTGCATATTTTTGTTTATGAAAAAACTTTTCAAATATAAAATAACTTTTATATGCTATTTGAACTGATGCTAATATAAAGAATTCTAAAAATATCTAAGTAATAAAAGAACACATATACAGCAATAGATTGAAATAAAAACAAACTGTGAATAAGAAAAACATCAAACTATAATTTCGTGTACAGTACCTGAAGCCCTGTAAATTAAAGAACGAAGAGCTTCTACTTCTGTTTGTAATTCGGCTAGTCGATAATGAATGTATTGGTTATCCAAGATAGATTGTCCAAATGCCTTTCTTTGTCGACAATATTCTATTGTAGCTTGTATTATCCNAAACACCCTGATTCAAAAAAGATATAAATAATTTTATTATATTTTTACTTTCCTGTCTGTTATATAAAACAGAGAGAAAGTATGGTAATCAGACAAAAACTGACACCCCAAGATTTTTACATTTTTGGACTCAGGACATCTTGAAACGTCGAGAAATGCAAAAACATTTGGAGGTTTTTACTGTATGTATGAATGTTAGTGTGTGTGGGAGGCACAATTTTGTTCACCCTCTTTGAAGCTTAATAACTCTTGTGCTTTTTGTCAAAAATTTTTGCAGGATGGTTTGTTTATTAGAGGGATTGATACTATTAAATTTTGGTATTTTAAGGTTGAGGGGTGGGGAGATAATGGGGGTCATGTGTATCTCCAGTAGGGTCGAATAACAATGAGTAAAATCGTCATTAAATTTCATGTACAGTACTTTAATGACAATTTTACTCATTGTTAACGTTTACAGTTTTTTATAAAACCTATCCTACCCTCAAAATTAAGCTTTTTGCCATTTTATAATAATTTAAAATATAAAGAGTTTTTTAAATAAAATATGATAACAGATGACACCACCAAATGTTGCCAGGAAAGTTAAGCAACTTGTTGCTGGATTTTTTAGATTTAATTCAAATGTATAAATCAAAAAATTTAATAAAGTAAAAATGTCATTTAACACTACAGAATTCAAACACTCTTGTTTGTAATGAGTTTTAGATTTCTAAAATCCTTCTACAAATATTATAATATATAGTTTTATAATTTATCAAAGAAGATGAAAGTCTTTAATAATATATCAAAGCTTGACTCCACAGTAGAATAAATACCATGGTGCCAAGTTTTGTAATACAGTACTGTGTTACTATAAACAAAGTTAAGAATTTTTTACATTTTTTAATAGCATTAAATTTACCAATAAGCTGGTGTTGGTTCAATTAGCAGCCAGAAATGTTTTTGAATAAAACTCTTTAGTAATCTGATTCATGCAGTTTGTCTTTATTACATTTCTTTCTTGATAAATTACTTACCAATAAATACAAAAAGTATTAGTTATAAAGTTTATTTGCATATTTTTGTTTATGAAAAAACTTTTCAAATATAAAATAACTTTTATATGCTATTTGAACTGATGCTAATATAAAGAATTCTAAAAATATCTAAGTAATAAAAGANCTGTGTTGCTTGGGCAAAAAATAACAACAGCAAAGATTAAGATTATTTCGTACTGCTAACCCTTCTATTATATTAAAATATAGTATTTGATTTATATTTACAAAGGTTATCTTATGCAAGAGTATCATACCAAGTGCCCAATCTTACACATTTTAAAAAATTCTTTAAATTGTGTACAAAAGAATTTTTAAAATGTGTTAGATTGGTTTCTTAGTGTGATTAAACCTTAGGTAAGATAACCTTCTTAGTCTACACTGACCAACCCTTGTTTTTGTTTTTATGTAATACTTCTGATAATTTCTGGGCTTCAAAAAAACAGACTTACAAGACATTCATTTACATGTCTTTAGTGGTTTCTAAAAAAACTGCACTAGTAGAGAAATGTCTGAAGCATGCAAAGGATTTTTCACATCTTTTAAAGATGCTCTTTATGAGTTTAGATAAAAGAAAGCTATTTGATGATTTTTAAATTGGAAGTTAAAATTATCAGACAGCCCATATCATCCGTAACCTGCAGCCATTTTCAAATTGACTTTTAAATATACATGACTGTAGGTTAGCTGCATGAAATTATGATATTATTCATGTATCATAATTATATTTTAGAATGTAGCAAAAGATTACTTTTATAATAAACATATACATACCTCCTATACAACCTGCCAATCTCTCATATTGAAACTGTAACATTTGATATGTGAAACCCATTCCTTCCTCACCAATAATATTTTTTGCTGGAACTCTAACATCTTCAAAGAAAAACTGTGCTGTGTCTGAAGAAAATGTACCTAACTTTTCTATCTTATTTCTACTTATACCTAAAAGAAAAATTAATATATTGTAATAATTTGAAATGCACATGTTATTTATAACATGTTTTTAATTTTTTAACTCTTACTACTTGGTCATGTGAATGTTTTTAAGTCATAAATAGAAAATATCAATACTTTAAACAAATGCAAGTATTAAATATTTATAGTACATATACTATATAATCAGTCATACAAACACTTTTTTTTTTAAATGAAAACTTGAAACTGAACTATTTGTATTTGTAAAATTGCATGTCATATATTCAAAGATTAAAACTTTGTATAAAGTAATTTTGTATATTTTTTAAATTTATGACATTAAGTTTATATATAACTATAAATAAATTTAAAATTTTATACTCTTGAATACTTTTGCATTCAAAAAAATATACAGGTGTTACACATTATGCACTACATATAATATATACATAATATATGTACAGTACAATACATACTGTACAATACATACTCGCATATAAGACGAGGTTTTATTCATTTTTTACTGCTTCAAAAACCTAAGTCATCCTAAATGTGTGAGCAAAGGATTCTTCATGTTTTTGCAATAATTTTTGTGAACCATGTATAGTTCATGCTGCCATTATAGCAGGGTGCTATTGAGATTAAGGTGAGTGTCAGTGTCACTTTCAGAGACAGTCTGAAAATAGTCAGTCATTTAGCAATCATTATTAATGTAGTTATTTCATATTTCTTAAATTGGTATTTTTAATGAATATTTGCACATTCTGAATCATAAAAAGTAAACTTTTTCTGGTCATGCATATTATAATCTTTTGGTTTGCTATGTGAGTATGAAGTGTGTGGAAAAGCATTCCTCAAGAGCTGATATGCAAAGTCATTCAGTTAATACTGCATTTCAAATTCACTTGATGGATCAGAGGACAATGTTTTGTGTAGTCAGAGTGAAAAAGTGGAGAGTTGTAACGAAGCTTTGGAGGATGAGTCCAAATAGACAAAACGTGATAGCATCAAGAAAACATGGTTGTTTGCCTTAATTAATACGTGCATTTGATAATATTCTATTTGTGATTAAACAAAATAAAATTAGAATTGTATTAATAAATCTAATTTTCTTTATTTTGATCTTTAAAGTCACACCTACTTCTATATGCAAGATCATCTTATACATGAGTAGATATGGTATATACAGTAGAGCATTGATTATCCAAATGCCAATCAACCAAAACATCAGTTAACCAAAAGTGTTCTAGTCGGACTGTGTTGTGCTGAATCAAACGTTTTTGATACTGGATTAACTTCTAAAGTATAATTTTTTTTGTTTTTATATTTTTCAATATATTTATTTTGTTTGTACAAAACAAAAAAATAATTTTTAATGATACAATAGCCATGATTATTATTATAAAAATTTTTGTTCAGCTTAACATCAACGAAAATTCAATGCAAAGTGACATGCAATGGAAAAAATTTAATACTATAATATACTATAATAAATAATGTACTATTATTGGGATATACTAATGTGAGATCTGAATAGACCCTGTGACTAATTAATAATTTAATTATAAAGTTAAATTTTTAGAGAAAAATATTCTTTCATTTTGGTGAGAAAATAGCTTTTTCAAAACGTGGGAAATTGATAAAAAGTCACTTCCTTCCACAGAAGTTGAAACATCGTTTTGTTTTACCCTTATCTATCAAAAATCTTAGCACCCTGGGAACTGTCGACCCCTTGATAAATCCCCTTTTTCCTCAGTCACGTGTGAGAATCCAAAAAATTGATTGGATGAAAATCATGAGATATAGAAAGAGTTATGCATGATTCAGGGAGTACGCTGAGGAATCTCATAGAAGACAGACGTATTCCATACTACATCCCTAAGGCCAACACCCATAGTTGTATCCCGCAGATTTTAATAATGAGTTCAAGTTAGTAAGATAAAAAAATTTTTTATTATGTGCTATTCAAGACCTCCCCACGAGCTGAAGTATAAGAACTGAATGAATAGAAGTATAAAGAAATTAAAGGTGAAGATAAAAGAGAAATCATTAGAGGTAGTATGATTATCATAGAAAATTGTGAGCTCTCTCGATCTCTCGAAACGTTTAGATTAATTATTCCATTGTGTATAGTTTTATTCATTTGTCTTATTAAATTGTTAAAGGAATCTCAAGTGTCTGAATCAAACACATTCTCTCCACGAAGCATAACGCGTGTTAATCTAAATTTGATTAACTGATGTCAGGAATCCTGACTAGGGAACAAGTGATTACGAAATCCTCTAATTCCGCTTTAAAATAATCTTCAAACTGTAAGTTCCTCCGCACTCAATTTTCTTTGAGTAGAAAAACCATCCTTTTAGACAAACTCTGTTTGTCTAAAAGGATGTCTAAAGGTTTGTCTAAAAGTTCTACTCAACTATTCAGCAATTATTCTAAAGAATAGTTGCCGAATAAGTGATACTGAAATCAGAGTTACTCATTACCCCTGGCTAGCCCCTCACACTAATATACTATATTAATAATGTATTTTTTCGTACATAATTGGTTATCTGAAAAATCAATTTTCCAAACAACTCCAGTCCCCAATTGATTTGGATAATCAATGCTCTACTGTACATATAAATATTTAATTAAACTAGTTTACTTTAAGAAATAAAAATTATAACCACACAAAATATATTTAATACATTTTTAAACTTCTAGTCCACAAAGTTAGAAAGTAACAAGTCATACCAAATGTATTGTTCAAGCCTTGCTCGGACGGGCTGGCTAAATGGAGTTTTCCAGGTTTTCTCCATGTCTGTAACACCTAAATAAAGGCCAGTTTCCCTTAAAAAGATCTCCCGGAAGGCATTCCCCCTAGGCATATCACCCAAGTGTTGCATTACCATAACTTAACAAACAAACATACCAAATGTATTTATTTATAACAAAATAAAAGTCAACTGTTATAAATAAATATGTCTGGAAACATTGCATTGTTATGTTTTTCCAACTTTGGGGTTGAAAGCTGAAAAGTTTACAATTTAAAGTAAAATTTAAATTTACAAATTTAAAAAGGTCGGGTTATTTTTTCATTTCTTTGGATAAATGTTTCTTAAAGTAAATTATTTTGTAGAAGCAATGGATCAAACAATAATATATCAAGGCCACTCTGAAAGTTTCCAGATATGTGTAAACCACTGAATGCAAAAATAAAACAGTCTGTGATGCTTTACTGCTGAACATTTTCTGAGCATAAGTTCAACAGTATACCTGTGTCCTTGAAATTTTCCACGCATGGGAAGTGCTTGAAGGCACCACCATATCTAATAGATAGAGATATATCGATATTTTATTGTAACTTACTGGAGTACAGTAAATCCTGGGTGCCACAGATGTATAACCCAGTATATCTAATGTTAAAAATGGAGCTGACAGGAAGCATTTATGAGCAATGATGTTTTACAACTTTAAATCTGGTTTGTCAGAGTCCCACTGCCTCCGCCATTTGCAAGTAACATTTCCTAATTCCTGTCCATCATGAACACAAGTATTCTGGTGATTCAGATAAATTAGACATGACAGAAACATCCTTAAAGGTAAAGAGAGAAATAGGAGACCTGCAACTACAGTTATTCTGTATAATCCATAAGGATATCGAGCACACCTTAGGTATTGGATTGGTGGCAGTGAATGGTATCTTGCACAATCATCTTCATGTCAGGAAGATCATGTCTTGGTGGGTGCCTCATTCTCTAACTGAACAAAAAGAAACTCATATGGAATGGTGCCACTACATGCTGAAAAATTTCAACAGGGAAGCTCAAAACGTCAGTGGGACTTTGTCACTGGAGACAAGACTTGGATCTACCATTATGACCCTGAAAGCAAGGCACAATCCATTAGTTTGGGTCTTCTCCAATGAAGCACCACCTGCCAAAGTCAAGTGTTGGCTGAAAAAACGGTAGCAACATTCTTTGGAAGACAGGGTCATGTTATCACCATAGCCCTTGAAGATAGGAAGACAGTTAATGCTGAGTGGTATGTCACCATTTGTCTTCCTCAAGTCTTTCAAGAAATCTGCAAATGGTAACCCAAAACATGCTTTCATAGGATCTTGCTCATCATGTATGTGCAACAGCACATATAGCAACAAGAATGGTGGATTACTTGAGCGATTCCTGAGGGCAGTTGGTCACCCATCCACCTTACAGTCCAGATTTAGCACCCTGCAATTTCTTTCTGTTTCCCAAAGCCAAGGAGATTCTGAAGGGACATCGTTTTGGGAGTCTGGAATAGACAGTTGCTGCATACAGAGACACCTTGGCAGATATATCAGAAGATTGGTGTCAGTGCTTCCAAAGCTGGTTCTCCAGCATGCAATGGTGCATTGAACATCAGAGAGAGTACTTTGAGAAGATATGAGGATGGACAGAAAGTGACAACAAACAGTGTCATTGTATCCAGAAACTTTCAGCATGGCCCTTATATAAATCAGCTATAGCCACAATAACAGCTTTTTTGTAGCTATGCCTTGACCTTGGTCCAATAAAGCACTAGGCACCAGTATATACATACATTAAGTAGGATATCTCCACCAACATCATAATAATAATAATTTAATTCATTGTCATTATCAAACTTATATATTATCTATATTCATCAAAAACTTTTTCCTCCTTTTCCTCAACTTACTTTAATATTGAAAATTTTCTAATTTGAAAAATTTCATTTCCAAATTCACCAAAAATTTAATTCCAAAAATGCATTCCAATTTAGAATGCATAACTGATCATTTTCAATCTTCCAGTTTAGAGTATGTAACTGTTATAATTGAAACATTTCAAGAATAAATATTTTTTGGTTGCCTTAAATAAGCAGTTTATTTGCAAGTGTTGATATGTTTTCTTAATCTTTCATTATTCATTCAAATTATTTAATTGATAAATTGAATCATTTAATTTGTCAATAAAAAATTTTAAAAATAAGATCTATATATCCATCAGGTAAATGAATAAAATCACATTAAATAAAATATAGCAATGAAATACAGTGGGTGATCGGTTAACAAACAGTTCAGACTGTGAAAAAATTGGATAACCAGCACTTTCGAAAAAGATTTTATGTTCAGACAACAAACACCTCACAGAATAAACACAAGAAGTGATGCTGTGTTTGAGATTTGTAGAACTGTTGTTACTGGCACTCTATAAATGGATAAACACTGTCCTAAACTGGATGTATGCAATATAAGAACACTTTGAAACCATAATTCAGTTAAAAAAACAAAAACATTTATTGAAAAACAAACGTTTTCAAGCTTTATAAAGGCCATCCTCAGGTTCTACTGGTAGAATGCAAAATTGAACAAGATATATTTAAAAATATTCATTGCATAAGAAGTTTGCATGTGCAGGAGTGTAGTAATATATTATAAATTAAAACAAAAACAGAAGAAAAATAAGTTATCTATAGTTATTTAAATTTTTTGTATAACAAAAAATCATAAAAAAACATTAAATGTACTAAGACCAAAGGCTTATAAAACTGAACACCAATGCTAAACGTATTCGAATACTGCCCTCCAGGCATACAATATAGGAGCATAGTCCCTGCTGGTGATAGCCGTTCCTCTAGAAATAGCACTGTATATCTCAATAATCTCAAGATATTTTAGACATGATGGTAATTCATTTAGATGTAGAAGGTGAGCTCTATCAAAATGAACATCTATGTCTCTGTTCAATGCATAGGTGGCCAAGACAGTAGCTCCTGTTTTTTTAGTAATTGAGTCCTGGTGTCCTTGAGCCTTGTCTTGAGGAATCAAAAAGTAACACCTATATTGTCAACCAAGCTTTTGGTCATAGAAAGGAATTGTGTATACTCCTGGCAGAGCCTTTTCATCAGGAGGGTCTTTGTCATTCCTAAGTAATGAAAAGACACAATATGATGTCCGAATTGCATACAAGAGATCTCATAAACTAAAGAGCTCATAATGAAACATGAAAATGATCTGATGACAGAAAACTCCAAGAACTCTTGAATGAAGAACACTAAGAAACTCACTGAGATGTATTTAATTCTAAAAAAGAGTAAGATGAAAGGGACTAATGCCAACATTTACTTTCAAAGTTCTTTTGAAGAAATGAGAGGATGTCAGAACAAGGTCTTAGAATGGCAACCAAACCAACCAGGTTGAGGTCAATAGGCTTGGGGGTCTCTACAACTACAATGCTAGATATTAATCATTTCTGAAAAATCTTGAAAAAGACAGAAGGGCAATCAACATTGGACAGATTCTTTAATGCCTACAAAAGGAAAAAAAATATGAATGATAAAAATGCAAATTGTATATGTATGTATTCATATTATTAGACTGCAATTTGAAAAGATTGTATAAATATACAATCTTTTCAAATTGCAAACCTATAAATTACCACTGTCGTCCATCTGTCATTCCTTAATCTTGAGAACAGAGTTAGATAGATGAAAGCCAAGACGAGATATGGAAAGATTAGGAACAGCAGGTCCAAATATATATATGAACTTCTGGTGTAAACTGGATGTCACATTATTTCAATTAAAAAGTTTTCCCTTGAAAGGAATTAGATAGATGACTAGCACAACTTTATTGCTAATGGAAAAGTATGATGCACAGAGGCAAGTCACTATGAATTTACGGTAGAGAGCATACATTTTAAATTAAAAAATTATTAAAAATATTCTGCAGAACCATGTTGTCAATATACAGTTCAGTGACAGTAACTGATACTTTAAACTTTCTTCAAAGGAAACCACAGTCATTCCATGCTCACAGGATTGAAAGTCTGCAACCAAGGTGGTGAGATTGATGGATATTGATGGTGATTACTAGGGTTTCTCATTTCCCGGTCTTTTGCTTGTCCCGGGATCCCGGGATAAAAGTGAACTGTTTCCCGGGATAGAATTAATTATTTTTAAGGTATACAAAATATCTTGAAATCAAATGATATAATTATTTTCCATTTTTTAAAGTAATTTTAAAGTTCTGTAACCTCCAAAATCATATTAATAATGCTGTGTAAGGTCTATAGGCCTATAATAAAAATTACCTTTAAATAACGTAGAAATTTTCACAAATAGAAAAAAATTAATTAAAGTTTGCTGGAAACTGCATACAACAACAACAAAAAAAAAGCTTTGAATTGAGTTAAAAATTAAAAAAAATGAACTTCTAATTTAGAAGGTAATTTTCGTTTTTTAAATAAAATATAATACAAAATATTGCAAACTTTTATAAGATTTTAAAAAGCAAAGATGGTCAATACTCCGATAACTCACTCTAATTCTTATTTTAGTAATGAAAAGTCTTGCCACCGAGAATGCCCTTTCCGATTCAATTGATGTGATTGGAATAGTGTTTAATGCATTTAAGAGAAGACAGATATTATGTGTTTTTTCACCTGTAGCCTGGAAGATTTCGAGTTCGTTTTCGAGATTGTAGTACTTCTTTCGCTCTCTAGTATTCTTGATTTGTCTACCTTGGCTGCTTTAATAGCGGCATCAAGCTTAGAGCTCGATAATTCGGCAATTCATTTGGCTTTAATAATCAGGTTTATGAAGAAAAACTTCATACTTGCAGACTTTGTACTCGTTTGTATCCTTGCCCAATTTGCACAATCTGGCGTCAGGCATTTATTGAAGCTACTGGGCATGGTTAAAACTCAAGACAGCGTAAGCACAATTATTCCAGATATTACAGGTTCCGACAAGTAAAGAATTTTTATAGTCCTGCCACAAATAAGCTATATATTGATTATTGACCATTTGTGACATGCTATAACGAGCAAAAATTTAAAAAAACTAATAGGTAGGTTTAAAATTAATAAATACAAATGTATTCTGGCAGTGAATGAGTTAATTATGCTTTCTATTTGCAAAATTCCTCAACCTTAACACAAAATAAAAAAAAAAAAGAATTTTTAAGAAATTTGCGGGATTTCCCGGGATATTTCCCGGGTTAAAAAAACAACCGGGATCCCGGGATCCCGTTTGAGAAACCCTAGTGATTACCTATCAGGCTGAATTGTAATCATGTTGAGTTCATTCTTAACATTGTGGAAAAAAAATTTCTAAATTTCATCTTTATATTCTGATAAAATTACAGTATTATGCCAATGAAACTTTTTACAATAGTTTTAAATTGTTACTTTATAGAAATGAATTTAATACAATAAAAAATTTAATTTCTAAGAAAGGCACAAAAATAATAGAAAACAATATACAAATGCTTGAAAATAATAATGTCATATTTTAAATCATTAGAATGAGCACATTGCCTGGTAGAGAAGCTTTAATACAGCTGAATAAACAATCTAATTGTATAACAATTTCATTTATAAAACAGACTGTCATTGGTTTGCTTATCTAGCTGTACTAGAGCCACTTTACAAGGCAACATGCCAAATATTTTACATAGACATTCAGAATGATAAATAAAAATGATTAGATAAACATCTGAATTATAATAATATGAAAAATAATTTTAAATATTTTAAGAAATTTTTAAAATATTTAAAATTATTTTTTAATAAGTCCGATAATGATATACAATTATTACTATTGCAATTATTCAAATAAAACTTAAAACAGAAGCATACAAGTTTATCACAAATAAAATACAAGCATGCAAAGAAGTTTATCATAAATAAAAATGTTTATAAATTATATATCATATGGTAACTATGGCTTTTAAGTGTAATAATACAGCTCTTTTGTGAAGTTTATTCAATTTGGTATTTTTGACAAAAATTACCAATAAAACTTTTCTTATTTGAAATGATTTAAAAAAGGATGTGTTTCTATTTTAAATAAATTAAACTATTTGTGGAAAATTTTAACCCATTCTCTTGAGTTTACATTTTTCTATTGATATGAATATCAATATTCAATAAATTACATATTTAAAGTAAAATTATAGACATATTTCTTTCTCAATGTTTTAATTAATAAGTTAATTTCAAATTTATATTTTGTCATTCAATCCTACTGATGTTTAGATCTAACATTAAGCAGGCAAACACGAACAGTAACAAAAAAGAACTTTATTAAAAAAGGTTAGAACTGTCACAGACATCCTCGGGCAACACCCGGACAAAATCCAACGAACTTTCGCGCCTTTTCTTTTTTTGACGTTGCCAGACAGAGTTCGTGATCTTGGCAAGTGTTGCCAGACAGTGTTCAGGATCTCTGGCGCTGGCGGCCACAATATTTAAAGAAATTTTCTAATTTCATGTAATTAGAATCATTCAAAAACAAATATCAATAAAATAAAAATAAGATTCACAAACAATAACATTTTATATACAAATACCTGGTAAATTTAAAGGAATACATATAAGTGATTTGTTTCTGTGTGGATGACCATCACTAGTGTTTGCCAAAAGACACATCCAATCTGCTTGCAGTCCATTTGAAATCCACATCTTACTTCCATTAATAATTAAATCATCTCCTTTTCTAACAGCTGTAGTTTTTATACCTACATAATTTTATATTTAATTAAATTAATGTTTTCAATTTAGTCAAAGAAAAATTATTGCAGAAATAAATGTTTTTACATCAAATAATTATAAATAAATGAGATTTTTTAAATATATAACAGATATAAAAATAAAATTAAGTACTACCTACCAGCAACATCTGAACCTGCCCCAGGTTCACTTACTCCCAAGCATGATACTTTATCTCCAGAAATGGATGGGACTAAAAATTCCTGCTTTAATTCTTCACTTCCAAAGCTGATTAGAATATAACAATAAGTGAAATACAAAGAATCATATTTTTAAATTTTAATATGTTAATATTTTAAAAATTCTCATAAAAATATTGTTCTTTATAATATGTTATGTTAGCAATACAATCAAAAATTAGTGTGAGAATCTGGAAATTCAGAAGAGGGTCATTTTGAAAATTAACAAAGTAGAGAAGAAGAATTATAAAATTTAAGAGAAAATAATATTTTTAAACTTCAATGAATTTTACAAAAAAACGGATGAAACTTTCGATTTTGAAAGGAAGTTGATTTCCTCTCCCAGGTTGACTCATGATGAGTCGCATAAGTTTTGCACATGTTACTGGAGAGAAAATAAAAGGGACGTTTTCCCACCATCCGAGGCAGTCTGTCGAAAAGAGGTTGCCACACGAAAAGAGCTCGCCATAAGCTAAAGGCAGTCGTCATACAAAGTGTACGTCATACAAGTCCATTATATGAATTAGTTAAATGAAAGTTATAAATATATATAGCAATAAACAAAGTATACGACAAGATTGTTAAAAGAGAAGTTATTTAAAGGACTTTCCAAAGAAACTTTTAGAAGAAAAATACCCAGAATTGAAGAAGATTCTCATTCAGAGAAATATTCGAAATTACCTGGTGAAGGTAATATGATCACAGTTAGATCGATGTGAACTCTCTCTCACGCATCAGGTTTAGAATAAGATTAGGTTAAGTTAGTAGAGTAGTTTAGGTTTAGGTTCATTCTTTTGTATACTTTTATATTTTGATTTATTAAATGTTTTGTTTATCATTATGAAAATGGTTTGGTTAATATTGGTTATTCATACTCATTTGTATTTAAATTTCCTTCGCTCCTCTTACTCACAAGTTAGGGATCACGCATGTTAATCCGCGTGTAAAATAACTGATTAACTGGTGTCAAGGATCCTGACGAGATCTAAGATTCATCCTCTAGATCCTTCTTTTAACATTATAAAAAGCCCTGCTATAAAAAGACTTAGAGATCGAATCTTGCAATTTTGTGCCGATTAAGTGGTACCAATTCTATGGAGTGTATCCCCAGCTTATCTCACATTAGTTTGTTCAAAGATCTTCATTATTTATGCTATGTTGATTGTTACCTATTGTATAAACATTACATTTCAAAACTAACTATTATTAATTTTCATTGCTAGTATTATTCTTTTCTGGTATTCAATTCCTTTTTGTTAAAGTATAATAAAAATTAAAAAATAATACTGAATATACCAGATTTTACATATTAATCATAACAATGTTCAAAAATTCATCATAAAATGCAAAACATAAGTGCAATTGTTGCAAAATATTAACATGTTTATCTTTTGCAATGTGACTTATTAATAGATCATAAGCTGAAGCTATCTGAAAATAGGACAAAAACACTCCATGGCAAATTTAAACAGTTGACTACCTGAAATTAAGCATTTAATATAAATATTAGATCAAACTATACAACATTAACACAACTAAATGGCATGCATCTTTGTAGAATAAAATTTATAAATAAAATAAAACCAACATGTAATGATCACCAAGGTTCTTAAGTATACCTAATTCTGTTTTTACATGATATAATATAATAGAACATGTTTGAAGAAAATATTTCAATTTTAGTTAATAAATCAAAGGAGAATTATAACTTACTTGTTAGCAAAATTTAATAAATTTATATTATTCACACAAATTTTATTTTAACTTAACTTTTCTTTTTTATTTTATTTAAAATAAACAATCATAGCTTTTAACATCAAACAGCATGTAACTTCACAACCAACAACTGTCTACCCTTAACCATTAACCGGTGCGAAATTCTTTAAAATCGGCGAACGTTTTCGATTCCCCTCCTGGGATCTTCTTCAGGCTTACTTCTTTATATCTTTCGTTATAACCAAGGTTCTTTATATCTTTCGTTATAACCAAGGTTCTTCACAACCCGGTGTGGTAAGAAAGCATATTAATTAAACAGCATGTAAAAACTATTCCATATTTTGTAAAAACTCTTTCCCCTTGTGGCACCAAGAGAGCTTTTTTTCATTGTGGGTTCAGCTCAGCCAAGGCACACAGCAGGCCTGGCAAACCCACAGTAGAGCCAACAGATAATAAATGATGAGTGGTGTCAGATTGGTAACAAATTTTGGCCTGGGCCTAGAAATCCAAATATAGCCATATATATATAGGGCTATATTAGAGCTACACCTGTTATATGGATGGCTAAGGCTGTTAAGGTTTTAACCTACTGCTCTGGAGTAATCAGGATCGAATTCAGGCAATACCAAGTATTGGTCCAATATGGGTCTTTCACAACAGTCTATGGCCCATGATCAGTTACTTTCAAATTAGAAGTTAAAAATGCACTTTGTGACAGAATGAATGTTAGTTTGCAGGGACTGTACATGGCAGCTACAGCCTGAATTATAATAAGATTTTCTTTTTAATTTAATAAAATAAACAGGTAAGCAAAAATACAAATGTTGTCTATTAATTTATTTTCTCAAATGAAATATAATGTGAGAAACCGGAGGCAAAGGGGAGATTCCCTAAAGACCCCTTGGTCCATGACAGTTTGGCAAAAATTGCTCACTTTGTCACTGGATGGCTATTAGAGAATATGTTGTCGGGATTGCAAGATCTTTCCAACATCAGGACCTGACACCAGTTAAGAGGGTTAAGCATTGTCTTAACATGTGAAACATGAACAAATGTTGAGTAGGAGGGTCAATTCAAATGTTGAGTGGGAAGCATGGTGAGTAAGTCAATAGGGTGACATTAAGACAGGTAGATCAATTAACAAACAACAAAAGTTTAATATAACTATAAGCTAGAGTATACAGGATTCTATGAAAACTACTATATACAAAGAGTAATTATGCCAAAGCTACGTGACTAAACAGCTGAGTATGTTGCTCACAAGGTTCTTGGGAAATTGTTCCCATTCTATCTACATTTAAGGAGAGAAAGAGAGAGTTTACATATGGGCTAACAAAATACCTCTGAGAAAGAGATGTTGTTATCTATTTCCCTGGAGGAGTATATGGTGTTCTAAGGTGAGCTGTGGTCTATGTCGTATGGCAGTTCTAGCCGGTACTCTCTATGGCTGAGTATGTCCACTCTGGGGAGGTTCGCCCTGGAGATGTCCGTCTGGATATGGGAATGTGTCCATTGGTGTCCCCCTTCTATGGTGGTTTCTGCTCTGTATGGTGAGACTGGTAGCAGTCTGCTTTGTATGGCACTGGGAGATCCACCCTGATTATGGTGAGTTTGGAGATATACTCTCTGTATTGTCTCGGGGAATGTTCACACTGAGTCTCAAGTTGTAGCCTCTTTTATCCTCCTGAGGCCTGGGAAAACCCATCAGATGATTGAATGTTTGGAGACGAAGTTGCAAGTGTGAGGTCAGAGGTTGCTGTCGATGACACTAAGTGTCGTTTAAATGAAGCTGATAGAACCATATTTGGTTTGAGACCTGTAAGATTCATCCTGTTTACTTATTGGAAGGTTGACTTTCCCCTCTTTTAATGATAGGTTGTTATAATTTAACACTAGATTGTTATAATTCTTTAACAGCTGTTTATGAAAAGGGTGATATTCAATCCATTTTCTGTGCGATGTTTTCTTAATGATCGTGATGGAGAAATAGGTTAAAAATTTCCTTAATTTTGAGCAAAATCAGGTTCTCCATTTCACAATACCATATATTAAAATAAAGAATGGCCAATGAGTAAACAACCCATCACTCAATATGTTAGACCATCCTGGATATGTTATGAACAGGGCCCAACATATCCAGGGTAACTACTCATGAAAAATTCCTTAAGTTTTTTAACTTCTCAGATTTGATGGGTGACCCATCAAATCTGAGAAGTCAAACTGTGATCACCCAGTGTGACAAACTGATGCCTTAACTACCTTAGTTATCCAGTTATCACAATTGCACAATGAAAGAAATTGAAAGAAACTCAATCATACAAACAAATTGTCAAAAGTCAAAATTTGAATTAAAACTTTTCTGATTACTTCTGTTATGGAATAAAGTCGGAATGAAAGATATTTGAATAAGTCATAAAAACCAGTCAAATCTTAAAATTTACTTCAGCACCTATAACATCCTCATATATAAATTTCTTTTTAAAGAAAGTACAATTTTCTAGAAAAGGAAGTATATTTTTTCTTAGAATTAAAATCAAATGACAATTTTTAAAAAGGCAAATTTATTGAAACATTATATCAAAACAAATTACATAAAAAGAATTGAATTTTTTTCCATAACACATTAAATTAAAACTGTGAAAAAAATCCATATAAAACAAAATCTGTGTACTAGTATATCTTATGTATAAATTTAAATATTTTGATCATTAATTGTCAAAAATTTTACAAGCAGAATTGAAGTAAAAACTTACTTTTATATATATAAATTGTGATTTTATCACTGTATTACACAATTTATTTGATTCTCTTGAAAAGTCTACCATCAGTGAGAGAAATAATAAGTAAAATAGCAATATAATACTTCAATACATATAAAAATTGCTTTATTACAACACACTTCAATACTTCAATACAATTCTGAATAGTTACAGCTGTATAGACCAACCTCAAAAATACAACTGTCTTCAGAAACTGCATTGAAACGCAACTTTTATATTTATTGAAGTTGAAGAAGAGTTGTTTGTTTATTTCAAAAATATAGCACTTTTAATAAATACTGTTATNGTTGCGCCAGTTGCCATAAGGACTTCCTAAATAAACTTTTGCCCTTTTTTTAATGACATGAAAAGTTTTAAAGAATATCAAGTTATTGAAAGTACGTCTAGCACCTGCCTGTAGTACCAAATTACTTATAAGTTCATTATTAATAGTAGCAGCAAAGTAGCTCGATTCAATACAGAAACTGTTTGGCTTATTATTAAAAAACATCAGGCTTTGAGATGTTTATATATATATTTGAAGACTGACTGACAACACTACACTATCCTTAACTGGAGTTGGTTGGCAATACTTGTTTACAGTGTGCAAAACTTATTGTATTGTCTGTGCGTCGGCCAAATGTGTAGATGTTTGATATGGTTGCTCTGACTACGTATAAAAAAGTTTTGTTACAGTTCGTGTGGTGGTAAAATTTGATTTAAACTGGAATCACTCAAACGTGATAGCATTCGACTACCTAGCATTAGTATTTGAAGAAAAATCGGTAGGATAGAATGCCAAAATATATCTTTTTTATAAATAAATGCTCAAAGAATAAATGTTCAAAACTTATAATTCCATCAGTGAGAGAAATAATAAGTAAAATAGCAATATAATACTTCAATACATATAAAAATTGCTTTATTACAACACACTTCAATACAATTCTGAATAGTTACAGCTGTATAGACCAACCTCAAAAATACAACTGTCTTCAGAAACTGCATTGAAACGCAACTTTTATATTTATTGAAGTTGAAGAAGAGTTGTTTGTTTATTTCAAAAATATAGCACTTTTAATAAATACTGTTATCACTTCATAAAATTATTAAACTACATAAAATCATACTTTACTAATGCTGGTAATGTCATGTCTGTATGAACTGTAATTGACATAGGGACACCACCACAGTTTATATACGCTAATTCCTCAAGGAAAGCAACAGTAAAAGAATAATCAAGTCCAAGTCCTCCATATTCTAAAAATTAAAACAAAAATGTATAAAAACCACAAATGTATATACAGTCAACCCCCCTATAACACTGTTGATTATTCCATTTTATATGAATTCCATGTTGTACGAGTCACTTAGATTTTACAAATAAGTGTGCATGGCTAGGAATGGTTCACATATTTGTAAAATATAAGTGACTCGTACAACATGGAATTCATATAAAACAGATTACTGTAATCAACAGTGTTATAGGGGGGTCAACTGTACAGTCGACCCCCCTATAAGATAGAGATACGTTCCATTCTCTAGGAATCCGCTTTCTTACGAATCCTTCCAATCACAACCCGACACGTGTAAAGTTTACGGACTACGGCTGTTTGAAAGATTTTCTTCCATAAAATTAATCGATTCTAGACTAATCCGACTCAACATTTCCAAAATACGTATATATTTTTTGGGAATAATCCGTATAAACTACGCTATAAACAAAAAATTGTAGGATTACTTACCGAGTGTCACCATTCGACATTGCCATTGCTCAACATTGTTTTCGTCGCGGAACAGCTCAGCAAAGAGCGGCCGATTTCTAACAACTTATTTTTCTGTGAAAACTTCGTAGAACTTCGGAGACATCATTAATATAAATAATTTTAATCGCCGTTGAATAAGAAATGTTTCTTTCACAAGAAATGTATAAAATTACAGTACTGTATTAGACTTACGGTACCTAATTTACATACTGACAGACGATAGTTAGCGTAAAAATCTCCGTAGCGTGGCGCCACGCTAGACGGCGGAAATTATATATTTAATTATAACAAAGTTACAATAAGTTAATATATAATTATATATACAGTACCTAATTTATATATAATTAATATATAATTATATGTACAGTACCTAATTTATATATAATTTATATAATACTGTCCAGACGATAGAAATCTCTCCGTAGCGTGGCGCTACGGACGGCGGGAAAGTAGTTCGGCTTCCCGATGACGTTTGAGGTGTTTATAGGGAACTTTTACTATTTTTTACGGATACCGGTAGCAATTTTTTCGTAGTTTTATAGGAATCGTAACTATAGGGACCGTAATTATAGGGGGGTCGACTGTAGTTTTCTTATGTTTAATTATTTGTTACTATCAAATTTATTAATATTCAACCGTATTAATTAATTTTAAACATATGAAACTATATTATCTTTGATACTGATCAATACTATGCTAATTGTAAAAATAATTATTTAAAACAAATATCCTAAATAAAAAGGATTAATTAACATTAAAAATTTTATTTATATTAAAATTTAGTCTAAATATTTACAACCACTAAACAACTCATATTCTTCTATTGTAAATAAGAATGAGAATTTTCAGAAAGTAGATTAAATTAATATTTTACTAAATATTTTAGAATATTCTGGAAGAAAAAAGTGGTCAGAGCAAGACTTGAACCTGCAACTCCTACCTAATGTGAGGATGAGGGAGTTGAGGGCTTGAGTTTGAAAATTTGATTATAAATATTAAAATTTAATAAGAGATAGTGTCTAGCACCTGCCTGTAGTACCAAATTACTTATAAGTTCATTATTAATAGTAGCAGCAAAGTAGCTCGATTCAATACAGAAACTGTTTGGCTTATTATTAAAAAACATCAGGCTTTGAGATGTTTATATATATATTTGAAGACTGACTGACAACACTACACTATCCTTAACTGGAGTTGGTTGGCAATACTTGTTTACAGTGTGCAAAACTTATTGTATTGTCTGTGCGTCGGCCAAATGTGTAGATGTTTGATATGGTTGCTCTGACTACGTATAAAAAAGTTTTGTTACAGTTCGTGTGGTGGTAAAATTTGATTTAAACTGGAATCACTCAAACGTGATAGCATTCGACTACCTAGCATTAGTATTTGAAGAAAAATCGGTAGGATAGAATGCCAAAATATATCTTTTTTATAAATAAATGCTCAAAGAATAAATGTTCAAAACTTATAATTCAATGTGTACATAAAATATAAAATAATCTTTACAGTTACTACATCAAATTTTAATTTTATCTGCAAATAATGATAAAAATATGGTCAAAACTTTTGAAATTCTCCATCATTTTGACAAAAGTTTATTTACTACTATTAAAAAAGTTCAAGTTTAAAACTATTTTGAACATTTAATTTTTTAATTATTAAAATAATAAATTATAAAAATTATAATAAAGCCAATTGTATTTATTATAAATGAAATAATTTATTATATACAGTAGTTTAATAAATAACGACAAGCTAAAATGAAAATTATAATCCATAAAAAATATTTTGTACCTGTAGGACGCGTAATTCCTAAGACACCAATTTCTGCTAATTTTTTGAAAATTTTGTGAGCAGGATAAATTCCTTCTTCCTCCCATTGATCCACATATGGATTAATATCATTATCAATAATCTGAAATATTTATGTTAATTTAAATTTTAATAATCACTCATTTTTATATATCAAGTTAAATAAATATCGTAAATATTAATGTGATACAAAAGAAATGATCTTGTAACATCTAAAATTTATATTTATGTAAATGGTTAATTTAAAAATATATACCATATAACAAGATTTTAATCTTGATCCTAGTCTAAATAACAGAATTTTCATAAAGATGTTATATGTGCAAATTCATATATGTATTAACTACATACCAATAGTGACTATTTCTATTTGTAGTTAAATTTGAATTATAAAAACATATTGGCTATTCAGTGGCTACTTTTCAGTTAGTGATATTTGCATATGGAGTTTGCACTGGCACTTTGATAAAACGGTGCCACTGCAAAACTCCATGACACAAAAAATTACTTTCTTTGGTAGAAGTTTACTTTGGTAGTCCAAATGGCGGCACTTCCGAAATCACAACATCATGCATGTTTTGAAAGTTAATATAGGTATTTCTGTCTTTAGTTTACAAGATTTCTAACATCATTTCAGTTCTAGATTAATTTCCTAACACTTTATAACTTTGTAAAGAGTAATTTAATTATTCAGGTTCAAAAAGTTATATATTCTTGCGTGAATTTTTTTTTTTTTTGAATTTTGCATTTGATATTTTGGATATTTTGTCGTTTATTGTTGTAATGGCGGAGTTTGGAAAACATTGATGATTTTCTTGGCAAAAGTGTACTTCAAGGGATTTTTTTTCATTTTTTAGTATTGTAATTTCCCTAATTTAATTTTGACAAGAGAATTTCATCAGTTGGTATGTCTGACATAAAGTTTGGTATGCAACCTGCAGATACAAATTGTTCAAAATGTGATGGTTGTCGTAAATTAAATTATCAAAAGGATCGTAATTCTGTTTCTTTTAAATGTCATAAATGCATAAACAGTTTGTCATATGAAGTAATTTTTCAATGCAAATTTGGAAAAATTTCTTGAGGAACTATGTTTTTGTTTATTTGACATCTAATTTGTATAGAATGTACAGTACATTGAGTGTCACTGTTTGGCTGTGGGCATGAGTAGTCAAACAGCTGTTGACTAGGCAAATTTCATATGACAGGTAAAAATTGTTTTATAGTCTAATTTTACTGGAATGAAAATTGGATGGACCTGAAAAAGTTGTCAAAATCGAAGAAATTGTTGTGAGCAAAAGGAAAAAATTAGGAGAACTGTTCAACCTGTTTGTTCAGCATACGAGTAAGTTTTATTCAGGAGCAGGTTCTGTTTTAGTTTGAAAAGTGCCAAAGATTGTACCTTCAGCCCAGAAAGTAAGTACCAATAAATCCAAAAATTGTTAGAGGAAGAATGTAGACGTGTGTTAAAGAATGCAGAAAAAATTTCTACGATAGAAAAGGATGAAGTTACGAAAGAATCATCCAAACCATGTTTTTTACTGAATAAATTAAAGAAAATAAATTAGAAATATGTCAAAGTGAGTGAAAGATTTTTTTTCTTTAAATGCCGGTGTAGTAAGTAGTTGCGCCAGTTGCCATAAGGACTTCCTAAATAAACTTTTGCCCTTTTTTTAATGACATGAAAAGTTTTAAAGAATATCAAGTTATTGAAAGTACAAGTTCCTGGGATCTACTGTAGAATCCCAAAGTATTTATAAATTTTTTGTTATATTACATTTCAAAATAAATTCAAATTTTTGATATTACTATTATTTTATAAAAGTAATATATGAAATATTTATATATATAAACATCCCAAAAATCCAATGTATTAATAACAATTAATTATTACATCAGGTTCTTGGGATAGATATATATATATATATATATATATATATATCACTCACCNCCAGTGGGTATTGAATACATCCCGAGGCAGTGGACAATTTCTGCCCAATTAATTTGACTAACGGTTGGTTATTATTGAAATATTTAGTAAAAATGAAAGTTTAATATAAAATTTATCCTCTAGAATAAAACAAGATCATTTAACATAAACAAATTTAAATTATAAATGAATTATTAGTGTATTGAACATAAACTTCATTTATTAAAGAAAATGTGTTCAGAAAATATCATCATCAACAAATCCCATTAGCTTGCCACTGGGCAAGCTAATAATGGGATTTGATGATGATATTTTGTCTTGTTTAACCTAGTAGACATTAGGTTTAAAACCAGAAAGAACCAGGGTAGATTTATGGAATTTCTATAAAAAATAATAATATTGTTATTATATAAACAAAGATTATTCTTTATTAGATCTCATTAAGGCACAGTGTGAGTTTATATAATTTAATAAATTGGAGCTTTATTTATTATTTGTATTATTGTTATATTAGAAATAAATTTTTTAATAGAACTTAATTTCTTACTTTTATATACTTTTTACATATACTTAGTACAGTGGAGGAAAAAGTGAAATTCTAATTGCAGGAAATTTTATCATCTTGTTAAATTATACTGTATATATAACATTTCACAAATTTTTTTAAACTTTCACACATAATGAAAAATTAAGATTCATTTAAACTACAACTAATTTCATTTAATAGTCATCTTTACTTATTAAATAAGATAATAGTAATATCAAGTACAAATACTGCATTTAACTTTTTAATAATAAAATCATTGCTAAAATAAGTTCAAAATAATTAGTTGGTCAAGAGGAAAAAATCAATTGCTTAATCTAGATATATTTCAAAACATTGCACAATACATGAAATTAATTTTCCTTATTTTATCTTATAAGTTTAGCAACAAATATTTATCTAAAAATTTTATTTAGGTTAAATAATGCATTTAACCAATGTCTATTTTTGGATGTTATTCTGGGACACTCTTTATTTATCTACTTGCATATCACTTGCAATTTTAATAGCATATAGTTAAAGAAAATAATTACTAATTTTACTATTTTGTGTTTTATTACCTTCCTAACGCTTTTCCTCATTTCTTCGTGTTCTTGAGTGAACTTAATACTGACTCCATACTCACTACTTCTACTTGACGGGGTTATATAAAAAAATCTTCTACTTTCGTTCCTCGTAACTTTTGCAGATAAACACTGTAAAAATCTAGCAGACTGCCTTTGCACAAATCGATATTTAAACATTGTTGAACGAATTGAACGAGCTTTAATTAACTGGAACAATAACAACAGATGACTTGCGATTAATCGTTTCTTAATCGGATAAGAAATATCAATACAAACGAAACAAGAACAAAATTATCAACTAACAAGTAATCAATACATATCGATAACAACCTCGTAAACAACTAACAAGTTCGACCACGTGGTTTCAAGATAACATGTAGTGATTGGACGATTTTAAATTTAAATGAGAGTAATTGATATATTTTTGAAATCAAATAAAAATATTTACTTTTAATAGCTGGATGTATATTATTACAATTTTAATATTTTATATGATTTTCGAATTTGTTCTATCCACGAAAGTTTCCAGAATGTGTTTTTGAATCCAGATACACGAGCGCGTGTCTCGCAGCCTTTAAAATACTTTTTTTTAAAAACTCTTTCCGCCCTTTGGACACTAAGAGGGCCTCTTTTAGCAAAGCCCATTATATGTTCAGCCAGGCCCACAATGGATGGCCGGGTGGTGAGGGCGGAGACCAATATATTCGGACGGACACGCCCCGAAAAATTCCTGGGGATTTATCGACCGATTCGGAGTCCCCAGAGTAGTAGGCTGCCACCTTGACAGCTCGGCTATCCGCCGTCAATCCATTAAGATACTGCTAGTTGTTAGTGTCGATCTGCAATTTTTAGTTTCTCATTGATGACATGCCTTATAAAACCAGTTCAGATAGATATTGTGCAATGGTTGGCTGCCATAATGGCCAGAATGTTCTTTATATATGGTTTGAAACTGTATGAGATGTGACACGAAAACATGATGAATCGAGATTGTCCGTGTATTCAACCGTTCCAGTTACATTCATTTCTACGTGATGAAAAATGCATGTACAGTACTATACATCCAATTAGATAAATAACTCTGTATGGACTCCAACTAGATAAATAATACTGTATGGACTTGTGTGTCACAAGACACACAAGTCCATGCAGAATTATTATTTGTAGATGGAGTTTGTGATGGCTCTACATTGACAAGTGTTTTGTGACAATTTATTAATTAAAATTTCACCTACGTTACCACTTGGAAAATGATTATAAGAGTCAAGGCTCCTATAATTAAGCATTTCTTGGTAATCACAGACTTTACTTTTAATAAGATATTCAATTAAAGCTGGATATTCCGAAGGTGGCATTCTCCCATGTCATTATTCCACGATTTCTTAGTACTAATTGATGAAAATAAATTAAAAATACAAGTTTGTATTTTTAATTTTTTTTTTTTCTTTGATAGAAAAATTTTAAACTTGTGTAAAAACGATTAAAAATATAATTCAAAATATCAAAACCTTTAAAATCACAAACAAAGTAGGCTTTATGAACGAATTTCTATTTACATGCCAAACTTGTAATTCTCGTTGTTATTCAAATTTCTGTGCTAAATTTGCCTATAATTAGGCCAAATTACGTGGCTTGAGTAATAGCGTCATCTCGTTAACGTCAGTTCCATATTAATTTAAATTAATCAGTTTAGAACATTGAGATCGAAGATCAGATGGTAAGTTGGAATGCGATAAAGATAAGATAATTAGTCTTTATAGTACAAGATGGCGGCTTATCCGCACTTTTAAATTATATAGTTTGATTAATTAATCAAGCGTTAAGCTTAATTACAGCCCAAAAATCCGTTACATATATTTTTGGATAAAAATTCCAGGATTGATTATGTCTTGTGTACATATATTGTGTGTTTCTTGTCGAACGTAAATTGAATTGAACGTTTAATAAAGACAGAAAAGATTTTCTTCAGTTTCTTGTCTTTTCTATCATTTAAAAATTCGATTTAGCGATTAACAAACAGAACGTCTGCCTTCCGAATTATTTGAATTTTTAAACCGAGTTAGTAGCGATTTTTCATAGCCGACAGTTGACACTGACTGAAGAGAAAATTATTAAATTGTGTGAATCGATGAATGTTACTAAAAATGACGTTGTCCGTTACAAGACAAAGTCCGTTAAGATTACATAGAAATTCATTAACTTCAGTTTCACCAACACCTAATTTTTTGTTGAGTTTAAAATTCGTTTATTTTTACATACGTTTTCAACCTATTTACTACTCTGTGCTATAGGTCATCGTCAGGTTTACTATAAATGTTCCAATATAGAATGTACCGTTTACGAACATTTTGCATTTTAAAATAAATTGAAAGAAGTGTGTATATTAAATAAATAAAAATAATTAAACAAATAAAACATAGTAAACAAAGTGAACTATAAAGAAACATGATTTAAGGATTTCTGTCTCTTTTTTTTCCCTTTTCATCCCTTTCTATTATATAATTTCATGTTGTTAAAAGCGCATTAGTATTCCTAGCATTTAGGCAACGATCTTTCATTTTACTTTTATAAATTTCCACCTTTTCCATCTCCAACGCAATGGACGGAGATGCACCGTTTTAATGACTTTTGCCTCTTTTGCTCCTTCAGTCTTCCATAATCGCTAATATTGTGTGTCAACGTTGCATCTATGCTTTCGCAGACGTACCGCCAGGTTTCTTCTAGTCACACCCAAATAATCTTTTTTTGATTCCTAATTGTTGATTTTCAAATGGTATTTTATACATCCCAGCTTTCTCTTCCTTTTTTACGCCATCTTTATCGTTCCGTAGTAAGCTATGGATATTGGGTGCTCTTTTATAGACAATTCTCGAAATTTTATAAAAAACTAACTCATTCACCACACCTCCTAAATGCCTATTGTATGTGAATTTGTTAATTCCTTCTGAGCTATTATCTTTTTTGTCTTTATTTTCTCTGTTACTTTTGATCAGCCCTTCAATTGTGACGGTTTTGTAACCCAAAGTTGTTGCAACACTTTTAATTCTATTTATCTTTTTGAGACGGTCTTGCACGTTGGTACAATATTGAAAACACTCTTCTGATGAGTGCTTTAAATGCTAATAATTTATATTTATACGGGTCATTGAACCAAGATGGTATGTAGAGAGGAGCATGTGTGGGTTTTAAATACACACCCATGAGTATATTTCCTTGTTTAAATCTTGTATCAAGGTCCAAAAAATGAAGATGAGTATAGCCTTTTTGTTCTAGTTTTAGTTTTAAACCATAATTATTATTATTGATTGAAAGTAAAAATTCTTGAATTCGTCGTTTATTTTTCCAAATTATAAATACGTCATCGACATATCGTTTGTAGATTATAATATCCTCGACGAAATTAATTAATATACATCTATGTCCTTAATTTAATCAAAATTATTCTTTCAATCACTATATCAGTGTATTTCTATCATACTGGTGTATAAGATTACAGCCTCACAGTTACACAGATTAAAATTGTTTTATAAAAATAAAAAGATAAAAATAAAACAATTTTAATCTGTTTAACCAGTATGATAAGTCCTATTAATAGAAATACACTGATATAGTGATTGAAAGAATAATTTTGATCCTCGAGGAAATCTTTGAGTATGTCTTTTTCCAGCTCACGTAGCACTAGTTCTCACAGAAGTCCTGACATAAGACTTTCCATTGTGACACCTATCTTTTGTTTATATGTCACCCCACTGAATCTAAAAAAGGATCAAGTCTGCTAGATTCAGCGGGATGACATACAAAAAAAAAAGAAAAAAAAAACAAGGTGTCCCAATGGGAAGTCCTATGTCAGGACTCCAACTTCATATTTTTCTTTGTTTTCCAGGAAAATGAGTGATGGCTGACAAAACTGTGAAACCAAATTTATATCTGCCTCCGAGTATCAGCCCCGTTATGGTTGCCAAACTCGTCATTCAGATTTTAGAATGTAAGAGATCATCCTGTAAATGTAAAACCAGCAAAGAAATATTGAATTTTGCAATGAAAATACTTCTGAGCGAAGACGACTCTTCTCTTTATTCAGACTATAAGTTTCGAACGATCACCAAATTTTTTTCATGCGCAGGTACGAAGAACGTTGCCACACAAACAAGACGTTGGAAACGTAATTCTTGTACCATTCAGACTGACTTAGAAACTGTGATACCAAAGAAATCTATTTCTGTATATACCGAAAAGACTGGATTCAAGCTCCTTCAGAGCAAAATCAAACAGCGAATTTCGAATGGTTCTACTAAATCAGTTTCCACGCAAGCTAATTCATTAGAATTTGTAAATTGCTTTTATAACAGAAGCAACAGCAATAGTAAAGTTGTGGCAGCAACGAATAAATTGCGCAGAGTCACAATTACAGAAGGAATGCCATTACAAGGAAACTCTGCAGAAGTTCAAAAGATTCAACATCTCGACGAATGTTTTTTCAACTGGGCACCTAGACAAGCTTGTCCGGGTGATCCGAGTATTAAACTTCGGTGTGAAAACGTGAATTTAGATTATCGAAATCCGAAAAGGGACATCTCTCACAATAATGCAGAATTACCCCTTATTAAGAAACAGAAAATGGACTATGATCCAACGGAGAACGAACTATTTTCGAGTAGAAAAGCCGAAGAAATTCGAACGCTTCAGAGCGCCACTCCAGAATTCTCGCCTGCAAGTACCGAAAGATTGTACGATTCTATAAAACTCCAAGAAAATAATATCAATAGAAAATTGGAGAAACACTCGTGTTTTTATGAGACTGTTTCAGAAGCTACTTCACGCGAGGTAAATAAAATAAAAGAAAAACTTGGCATTAAATATCGAATATGTTCAGAAAGTTTTCAGCACAGTTATTTACGCTTAAATAACGAAAAGACGAATCATGTACTAAGCAACAAAGTTTTTGATTTGACAGAGCGCCAGCATCTGAGGCTTTCTCCTGAACGTCTTAATAGTCCATCGGTCTTTACAATAAGTTCTATATCTCTCAATCAACAATCAGAAAATTTAAATAAAATTGAGGACTTTGATTCTAAATGTTCAAATTTTCACAAAAACGAAAGTTTCTTCAATGACACAAAGTCCTCTTTAAAAAAAGCTAATTTTATAAATGTCGAGAATGGTGAAAAGACCCAGTCCATGCTGCCATACAAAATGGAATATTGCATTAATTCGTGCAAATTAGATAAAAACACAGCAAAAGTCCAGAAAGAAGTTACCAAAGATTCTAGTTCTGATGATTATTTACATAATTTACAACATGGCGTCTATTTAAATGAAAGGCAAGAATATGAGCAAACTTTACAAAATGAATGCAGTCCGAAAGATGTAAGCAAAGTTTCGTATCAGAAACTCAACACTCTTAATTGCAAAAGAGATTCTCAAAATTTTGGAATATCAGAACGCAACATTATGGATAAAGAAAGCATCGAAGTGTATTCACCAACTGACGAACTGAGTATGTGTAGCGACATGGAAGTGTCGTATACTCCACCGGTCCATCCTTTATTGAACTTAGATTCTGATAAAAATGCTGCCGCTGATGCCGAAAAGGCTACTACGGTCTCGAGTAAAGAATTACACAATTTTGATAAAATTTCTGAGTGCACCACTCAAGATATCATCGAATCTGTAAATGCGAAACCGGATCAACAGAAAGAAGGATCCGAAATGATTCAGAATTACGCGTTTATGAACAACTGGATGAAGACAGTAGCGAGATATCTACAGTGCACTACCAGACATTTTACCCGCCTTACTCAAGCATTTACTTATCGGAATGAATATGGTATCCTTGATGGAATGGAAATGCAGCGGGATGGCATTGACGAAGATACGTAAACTTTATAATGAGGCTCATATTTCATATTTGTGGCACGCGGTGACATTTGTACAAATCATTTGATTTTGCTCAATCATTTCTTGTGATATAGCTTAGATATCATCGAGGTCATAAGAATTGTTAAAAGGTATCAACAAATTCTTCTGTACGAAAAAATATTTAAAGGGGGTGTAGAGAAACTTTTTATATTTTGCTATATGAAGGAGTTAGAATTTTATCAGACAAGAACATCACTCTTAGTTTCTTCATTAAAAATGTTTTTAAAACAGATATTTTAAGAAAAATTATTTTCTGTACTTGTTTTAGGAATAATTTCACCTTCGTTCGTTCGTTCGTTTCTTTTTGTAATCCAGTTTCTTATTTTAATGTACTGTACTTGTACATACATAATGTAGCATATATAATATTGTATTCATTTGTACTAGTCATCAATTCCGCAATTCTACCCATCAGATTTTCATATGTAATGTCGTAATTTCGATATTTAAAGTAACATTGATCAAAATTAGACAGGTAACTGATTTAAAATTTTTTTTTAAAAAATTAAATCTGTTATTTGAGAAAATCAAATGTAATTTAATTGTGTTTTTAAATGATTTTATTATGTAAACAGCAGGGGTCGATCTCTTCTGACCACTTACTCGGCACGGATTGGAAGAACACGATCTCTGTGTCTTAGGACGGCCGTAAGTTATATTTAGATCGTGGATCCTGAAATCCCGATCTACCCAAATATATTACTCAGCTCCTTAATTAATTTAATTAAATAATAAATCATCGAACACCTGATGCTGAGATAAACCGTTTATTGAAGAAACATTAACGTTTTCGATCTAATATGATAGGCCATCTTCAGATGCAATTATTCTCGAACGTATTTAACTTAATGTTTAAACGTCAGAACGTTCGAATACTTTTACGTTTAAATCAAAATACTTGATAAAATAACAAATCTATACTAATATTATAAAGAGGTAATGTTTGTATGTATGTATGTTAGTTTGTATGCAGCAGGTAATCTCCAAAACTACTCATCCGATTTCAAAAATTTTTTCACCAATATTTAGAATGGAACTTCAGGATGGACATAGGCTGTATATTATTCCGTTAAACATGGGGGATGGACAGTTCTTTACGGTAAGCCTTACGGGGAAGGCTTACCGTAAAGAACTCTGCTTCTATTTATACTATTTTAGATAGCGGTTTTTTGCATTTTTCATTGCATTTTAATAGGGTACGTCAACAGAATGTACACTAAGAAGGGATTTTTCGATATTCCCCCCGCGGGGGAGAGGGATAGGATTAAGGCTTACTGTGAAGAACTTCACTTCTATTATACTATTTTAGATGCGATTTTTTGCGTTTTTGATTGCATTTTAATAGAGTACGTCAACAGAACGTATACAAAGAAAAGATTTTTCGATATTCCCTTCGCGGGGGAGAAGGACAGAATTAAGGCTTACTGTGAAAAACTTGGCTTCTATTATACTATTTTAGATGCGGGTTTTTGCGCTTTTGATTGCGTTTTAATAGGGTACGTCAACAAAATGTACACTAAGAAAAAATTTTTCGAAAAATTTTCCCCCACGGGGGAAGTGTTATACATTTATAATAGATACATTTTGAGCCACAACAAGGCGTGGCGGGGTCTGCTAGTAAATAATAAAATAAAACAAATATAGTAAATGAACTAATAAAAAAATAACATACGTAAAATAAAAATAAAATAAAATAAATACACAAAAAATGCCACTAAGTGTAAGGGCAGAATAAGAATTTTTTGCGTTTTAGTTTTTCTTTTATGTAGAACTTCCATTCGGAACCTAGTCCCTCTGCATCCCTGGCGTTAATACAATTATCTTTTAATTTACTTTTATATATTTAGATTTTTTCTTCGTGCATTGCCAATGATGGAGAACGCATAATCCTGAGGATAGTCGCTTCATTCCATTTAACCACAGAGTCTTCTGCTTGTGCCATACAGGATAATACTGTGTTGCAGTGCCTTTTGTTAATATCGTATTTGTGCTCCTTAAGTCTGGTAGCCAAATTCCTTCTTATGACCCCAATATAGCCCTTCTTAATTCCTAATTCCTGATTTTCAAACGGAGTTTTATATACGCCTGATTTTTCTACTTTTTTAATCATGTCTTCATCATTTCTTAAAATACTGTATATATTCGGCGCTCTTTTGAAAATCATTTTTGAGTGTTTTCTGTCGGTTACTTGTTTCATGATGTTCTTGAAGTTTCGATTATATGTGAACTTGGAGATTTTAAACTGATTTGTTTGTGTTCTTATTACTTTGCCTCCTTCATATCTTTTAATTAGCCCTTTTAATTCCCTACTGTACTCTTTTTATATCCCAAGTTTGAAGCTGTTTCTTTAATTCTATCTTTATTTTCTTCTTATTATTATTCTTTCCAGTTTATATGGAGATTTTAGCCTTTCTGTTAAGTTCTTTGATCCTGTCCAGCATATTAGAGCAATGTGAATACGCTCTTCTGATGAGTGCTCGAAAGGCGGACAGTTTGTATCCGTAGGGGTCGTTCGAGATAGCTGGAATGTACAGTGGACTATGTGTTGGTTTTACGTAGATACCTGTTGTTATACCATCTCCTTTCAATTGGATGTCTATATCCAAAAAATGTATATGTTCATGACTTTTTTGCTCTAGTTTAAGTTCTAATCCATCTCTGTTGTTATTGTTGATTACATGTACAAACTCTTGTATTTTCTTGTCGTTTTTCCAAATACTGTAATGCAGACAACGTCTACATACCTTTTGTAAAATACAACATCCATCTTGAACCCATTGATAATCCTCTTCTCCAAGTTGCGTAGGACCAGTTCACACAATAATTCTGACATCATCGATAATCGGGCTTCCCATAGGTACCCCTTTCTTTTGTCTGTAAACTTGTTTATCGAAACTGAAGAAGGACTCATAACAAATTAATTTGGCTAATTCTATCATATCTTTCGTAAATGCAGCAATTCCGGGATGCAGAGGGACTAACTTCCGCATGGAAGTTCTACATAAAAGAAAAACTAAAACGCAAAAAATTCTTATCTTGCCCTTACACTTAGTGGCATTTTTTGTGTATTTATTTTATTTTATTTTACGTATGTTATTTTTTTATTAGTTCATTTACTATATTTGTTTTATTTTATTATTTATTTGTTATTTTATCAAGTATTTTGATTTAAACGTAAAAGTATTCGAACGTTCTGACGTTTAATTTAAACATTAAGTTAAATACGTTCGAGAATAATTGCATCTGAAGATGGCCTATCATATTAGATCGAAAACGTTAATGTTTCTTCAATAAACGGTTTTTCTCAGCATCAGGTGTTCGATGATTTATTATCCCGATTAATGTCAGATCTGACACTAGATAGGGATTTATCTTGCGCCCTATCACGCGTTTAAAATTCGAGAAAATTCTTATAAGGAGGACTTTAAAATCGATGAGTGGGGAGGATGGTGGGTAAGTGATAGGAGTCGGATAAAGAATTTAAACATGCCATTTACAAAACACAGATTTAATATATAAATGACAAAACAGTACACAGTCTATGACTAATACAAAGAAATATTCTATCCCTGAATAAACCGGGATTCCTCCTAACTTAAATCTAGAAACTGAGAGAGAGAATTTACGTAGGTTCAAAATAATACCTGACTCAGATGACAGATGTTCTGTGGAGATGTGTGAGAAAATCGAGATAAGGGAAATTAAAGCAAGTTTTTCCCTTTTTTCCATAAAAGTAAAAAGTGTCGTCAGTTTTGATAGGATATAGCTGTAAAATTGTAACTTTTATCACATCGATTAAACAAAAATATTAATAAATTTTATCAATCTTTCTGCTTAAAAAAAAAACCCTTAATAAAATAAAAATTTAGGTATTAGAAATTTATCCTATGAATAAATGGCCTGTCTAGATCTTCACATCACTCTCAAAAATCATTCTACATTTTAAAAAAACGTGATTTTTCTATTGCATTAGCTCACGGAGGTAATTTACACCTACGTTTTAAATCTCTCTCTCTTACAAAAACACCCTTACGATAACGCGATAGGAAATATTCAGTAGATAATAAGTTGAATATACTCTCTCTCTTTTTAAACTTGAATCTCAAGATATATCTCAATAGTTAACGTGGATATTATAAATTAAATACAATAACATGAAATGAGGAGGTTCATAGATAAAGTACAAATTTAATAGAAATAAAATATAGAACAACTTACAGTCGTTACAAGACTGTTACCTTCTTAGGAAATTGTTGTGAGGAAGTTGTTCAATTGGTAGCTCCTACAGGATGATGTAATATTTCATCTAGACAGCTTCTTCTTATAGGTGAACTGAGCTCCGGAGTAAAAAAAGAAAAGATAATATGTTCATTAAAAGGTACTGGCAGTAAGCTTCTCACGTAGGTGCACATTTCAATCATAATAAGTTATTGTGAGGTGCTCTAATTATTCATGGATGGACAATCACGAGGTATTTTCTTGGTTACAAATTTAAATGAAATTCTCTCTCTTTTTAACTTACTAACTTATACTCTAAACTAGAGCTACTTCCTATAAATCTTATAGTAAGGAAATAAATAAATCTACAAAAATCGAATAGGAAATGAGTATTAATATACTATTTCCTTTTTTCTATTATCGTATTGTATGTTTCATTATCTCCCTTTTTTGTTGTTAAATTATGGGAGAATTTACATCTTTCCCGACAACCGTAACTTCTATTTGCGCGTAATGCAAGGAACTTAAACTGATTGCGATGATATCTTTGCTAATTGACCTCTCAAGTTTCTTGTTATTTTCTACCTTTAAATTTGAATCTTTCGCTAGTCCGATACGACCCTTTTTGATGGGGATGGGTAAGCAGCTTCGTCGAATCGATCCCTCGGTTCTCATCGGATCAGCTCGAAGGATATGCTTGGACCTCTAATCAACGAGAGGATGAACAATATGGCTCTCCGTAAGCTCCGGAAAAGAATCAGATTAGTTCGAAACGTTGCTTCACCTTGACCTATTTCTTCTTTTGTGGTATCTACGCGGGGCATTGACGTAGAGGGTGGTATATTGTCTGTCGGTTATTCTGAAGGTAGCACGTTTTTTTCTTTGAGTTAGAAAAAATTTAAACTTATGTAAAAACGGGAAAATACATGAACCTTCTCTGGAAACTTGTGAATCGATAAAACAATTACCTTTTTATTTTGTTTGATAACAAAACTTCTCTTTTTTCTATTTACTATATCTATTTACTTTTTGGGATATCTGGTCTTTGTTGTATATTTTCCCAAAGTATACAGGATGAAGTCTAGAGAAAAAAATTGTTTTAAAATATCATATTATTTCTTTCGTAAAACTTGTTATATAAATGTAATTTTGGTTTTAAAAACCTGTGTCTTAATAATATTTACGGCCGAACGGACGGAGCGGTTAGGATCCATTGCTCTGGAGAACCCGAGATCTATTCCAGATGGGCCAAAAATTTCCAGGAATTTTTCGGAGGGTAGTCCGTCCCGGATGTGTCGTGGGCCATACCTCACCACCCGGTTCCCCATTATGAGTCTGGCTTGTGCTAAGCTCATGATACTCCTGATTAATAGGTCATCTTAGAACCCAGAGGCAAAAAACTGCAAATAAAAACATTAAAAAAATACGTCTAATATTACACCTCAATTATTCTTGAGTATATTTATTAAAAATCTTTCAATGAAGCGGGAATATCCTATATAAAGAATAAACAAGTTCTTTTGGTTAAAATTATCCATATAATCCGCGTTGAAACCATCCGGTTAAAGAGAAATGCATTTCGAATGTTCCTCCGAAGTTTTTAGAACATTCCTCTTCATTTCTCCAGAGTATTAAAATTTTAATGTAAATGATTAAAAACTCACTTTTGAAACCACTAAATGTCCATGTCGTTGACAGATTAATCTTCATAATCAATATCTATATTATCAATTATCAAATTTGATAATTGATAATATAAATGACTAGACCCTTGCTAGTAAGAAATTTGGACATTGATCAACTCAAGATTACGCGAAGTATTACAAAAAAAAATGCAAAATATCGCAATTTGAAAACAAATCTTATTAGATAATGAAATTGGTAATGCAATAACTGATCAAGTAACTACTCTTTTAAACTTTATTGTTTATTAAGATGATAAACTGAACATATTAACACAATTTTAAATGTTATTTCAAAGATTGTAAATATGAAAATGATTATAAATTTTTATTACAACTTTTTATTTAAAAAAATTAGAGTATCTAATTTTTCTGGTTTTATTCTACTTCTCCTTTCATTCATTATATGACCATCTTTCTAAAATGTTCTCTGTTGGCACCGAAGAGTTATCTTGCTTAAAAAGCCCGTAAAACTAACAATAGCCTTAACTAAAATTGTAACTATTTTTTTTTAAGTTTTTGAAAATATTTTTCTTATATATTACTTCAAAATTTTTATTTCTGAAGAAGTAGGCCAGAATGCTAAGAAAATCAATGGAATGATCGGTTTTTACAACATTGTGCCCAACTTCTGTAACGATTGTCCCATAAATTCCAGAAAAAGTTTATTATGATTCTTGCTAATGCAATTTTCCAATAGGCAGACTTATCACACTGGACGGTCACTGAAATTGAGACACTGTTTTCTTTCCCTATGTATTTATTGCGAAGCGAATTTCGGGCCTATCATATTCCTCATCAGTCACTATACATAGATTTCAATATTCGATACAAAATATGAATTTGGTGAGTTCGTGCTGTATCATGGCGTTACACAACTTGCAGTACATCACTATTTCACACCTGCTTTAACATTAATATGTGTTGGTTTTTTCCCCCTTCCCCATCTGTTAGGAAAACCTCCCAAGTCATGTAGCTGTAGGCTTGTGTTATCTTTTATTATTTTATATTTTTATAATTTCTAAATGTTCGAATAGTTTTCTTTTAAACATATTTTCTTTGTGTTTCTGGATAGACCTCTCTGATATGAGTTGTCCAACTAGGAGCTTATCCTACCACAAGGCTTGCTCTATGGTATTGAAAATATTAAACTCTCTCACCTTGACAAGGTAGTGACTAGGTGAGAATTATTATTCATTTGTATTATATTTGAAATATAAATAAATGATGAAATTATTCGTACTTTAAAAAAAATAGAATACTTGTGTTAAATTAAAATTCAAGCAGCCAGATACTAATAAAGTATTCCAATATACAGATCCAGGTAATGTTTATTAAAAAAAATATAAGTACAAGGATAAAATATAATTTGAAGATATACAAATAACAAAAACTAATTGAAACTGACACTTGATAATTTTATCTAATTTTTTAATGTATATTTGTAAATTAACATATTTTAAATTCTATATTTACAAATGAACTTCAAAAAACTATAAAAGTTGACAATTTTTTTTTAAATTATAATTTTTTTAAATCATAAATTTTGAAGATATTTTTCAGTTAAAAATATCTTTAAAATTTATGCTGAATTATTTTTAATTACTATATTTAAAAATATATTAAAAATTAATAAATTCGTTTGTATATAATCGTATTTTTAAAAGTTCATGTAAAGTATCATATAAATTACAATAGATTTATACAAAAATTAATAATTTGGTTTGTATGGAGATATAACTTTTCATATATATTTTATAAATTATAAAAGTTACTATTAATTTGTCTTTTTCTTTGATTTACCAGGCAATATATCCATCAATTTACAAATAATAGCCAGCATAATTTCGTCTGCTCCTGCTCCTATAGATAAAAGACGACTATCACGAAAGAATCTACTGACTTCGGCTTCTTTGGTGTAGCCCATTCCTCCCCAGAACTGTAAGCAGGAATCTGCTGCCTCTCTTAAAAGTCTGCCACTTTTTAATTTCAACATGGATGTAAGAAGAACTGCATTTTCTCCATTCATTACTTGAACTAAAATTTTAAACCGAAAAAACAATTACAGACATCTTTAAAATTTCTTTCAAATATACAAAACAAAAACAAATTAAAAATATAAAATAAAATTATAAAATTTTTATAAAATAAAAATGTCATTCATTGCTACTAAATTCAAAAATCATTCTTGTTTCTAATAAATTCAGTTTATAAAAGTCTTCTTTAACAACACTGACCACTGATAGCCGTTTCTGGACAATTAGACAACGTGCCTGTCTAATTGTCCAGAAACAATGTTCTGTCTAATTGTGATACAAATTAAATTAAAATATAAAAAATGACAGTACAATTAACAATGTAGAAGACGAAAGACGATATCAAACGATATGAACAAGTACAAAACATTATTGTAATCGAATTGTGTGGAATTTGTTAGTTTTGAATTAACCTTGCTTAAAAATGTGTCTAGCATTTTCTATAAAAATAGTGTTCAAAACACACGTCAATTATAAAAGGCACGAGAAATAAAATTCATATTTCCATAAGATGTGAATTTTCAAAGAGCTTATAAATATGCCTCTCATTTTTGTTGTCGACATTATGATCTATTCAGTAGAAGAAAGTACTGTATTTACAAATTTCCTGATACCAACTATCGCTCATTACAGCTCAGACAAAGTTCCATTAATAAAGAAAACAGAAGAACGGTGGCATGCCTCAAACGCAAACATTTTCGTAATATATTAAACAAAGTTTACTACATTGCTCATAATAAATTTTACGAATTCTATAAAATCATTACAACAAAATCATCCATACATAACGTAATACTATTTTGTATGTACTTTACAATTGTCACTTCTTTTTAATGTTGCTAGTACAGAGTAGCCAGCATCTAGGGTAAAAGCGTTCGTCGCTGTATAAGTGATATAAAATGGGCGTAGGAAGGCTTTAATGACGAGTGTGTAGTATATGTATACTATATAAACTCCTGGATGTGAAACAGCGAGGAAAGAATGCGTATAAAACGCAATTAAAGCTGGAGACCTTTTGCATAACAGCGGATTTCTTGGAATAAAGAACTAAAGACATTAAATCCCTTGTCGTGTGTACGCGTGTTCGCGAGCTAATGACACCATTTTAGCAATAATGTCGCTTTCTCTCGTAGATGGAATGTATTATGGTGAATTAAAGTAACTCGTTTTGTTAATATCGATGAATGCCTGCATATTTCTTAATAAAGTTGTTCTTAAACGAAGCAAATAGCCGGAAATAAAAAATCGTTCGTAACTTTTAAACGGTTGATCGTAAGTAATTTTTTTTAATACCAATCGACTCAGCGTGTCAAATTACATCTAGATATATCTATGTCTATTCGTTAATATTACGTTTAAGACCTTTTTTTAGCTGGATACCTTTTGCTTCAGTCTAACCAAAAAAGTTCATAGAACTTAATTGGCTCGTCGTTTGGGGACAAATTTACATGTTTCAGTCCTGGTCTGAATATGTACTGAAACACTTTATGGTGGACACGACTATTAAGTGAAATAATTTTCCATATTTCACTCACCTCGCTTACTTCCTTGTCTTCACTGGATGAAGTATTTATTGAGTCATTATCACTAAGTTCTTCTGTATAGGAGCGATACAAAATAAATCTTACTTAGAATGAAAAGTATTTCTATATTACTTTGATGATTATTGCAGTAATCGACTATACAACTTAAATTTGCAAGCAATTGTTTACGTATTTTCTCTTATTATGTAACTGCGAAAATTTGACTTTGCCCTCACGTATACATAAACAGTTCTGAGTAAAGTTTTTGTTACAATGTATTCTGTCTCCCTATATGACTAACTGTGGGGAGTGGGTAGTGGCTCCGGTATTTTTAAGTCAAAGTTTATCAACATACTTTTCACTTTCTACATATTTTTTCAACGCTTTATATAATAGTACCCTATAATAAATGATTAGTTAATTTTTTCCTGCGATTACGCAATATCCAGAAGTAATGAGTTTCCCGGAAAATTTTTCAGCTGGAAGCTTTTGATAAAAATCTTCTTGTCTAAGTAGAGTCAAATAACATGAAAACTAGTAGAATTACGCTCCAAAATAATGAATATAGCTATTTTTTTAAGGTTTGTTTACGTAATGACTTCGTGGATTGGTTCTTCGCGGGAAAATACAGACCAGATGGTTCTGAAAACACTCATTCGTTGAAGTTGATTCAGTCGTAATATAAATTACCAATTAAAGCGTATTAAGCATAGAAACAAAAATTTTAAAGCCAATTAACAGCAAGAACGTCTTCCATAGACTTACTATAGAGACTGGAGTTTCCCGGGAATATTTGTTGCTAGATAGTTTTAAAAACATATTTATACGATTAAATATTGTTGAATTAGCTAATTTAATGTCTCCCTTCATTCCCATTGACGAGTTAATTCATCAAGTTTACATNATCTTTTAATTTACTTTTATATATTTAGATTTTTTCTTCGTGCATTGCCAATGATGGAGAACGCATAATCCTGAGGATAGTCGCTTCATTCCATTTAACCACAGAGTCTTCTGCTTGTGCCATACAGGATAATACTGTGTTGCAGTGCCTTTTGTTAATATCGTATTTGTGCTCCTTAAGTCTGGTAGCCAAATTCCTTCTTATGACCCCAATATAGCCCTTCTTAATTCCTAATTCCTGATTTTCAAACGGAGTTTTATATACGCCTGATTTTTCTACTTTTTTAATCATGTCTTCATCATTTCTTAAAATACTGTATATATTCGGCGCTCTTTTGAAAATCATTTTTGAGTGTTTTCTGTCGGTTACTTGTTTCATGATGTTCTTGAAGTTTCGATTATATGTGAACTTGGAGATTTTAAACTGATTTGTTTGTGTTCTTATTACTTTGCCTCCTTCATATCTTTTAATTAGCCCTTTTAATTCCCTACTGTACTCTTTTTATATCCCAAGTTTGAAGCTGTTTCTTTAATTCTATCTTTATTTTCTTCTTCTTATTATTCTTTCCAGTTTATATGGAGATTTTAGCCTTTCTGTTAAGTTCTTTGATCCTGTCCAGCATATTAGAGCAATGTGAATACGCTCTTCTGATGAGTGCTCGAAAGGCGGACAGTTTGTATCCGTAGGGGTCGTTCGAGATAGCTGGAATGTACAGTGGACTATGTGTTGGTTTTACGTAGATACCTGTTGTTATACCATCTCCTTTCAATTGGATGTCTATATCCAAAAAATGTATATGTTCATGACTTTTTTGCTCTAGTTTAAGTTCTAATCCATCTCTGTTGTTATTGTTGATTACATGTACAAACTCTTGTATTTTCTTGTCGTTTTTCCAAATACTGTAATGCAGACAACGTCTACATACCTTTTGTAAAATACAACATCCATCTTGAACCCATTGATAATCCTCTTCTCCAAGTTGCGTAGGACCAGTTCACACAATAATTCTGACATCATCGATAATCGGGCTTCCCATAGGTACCCCTTTCTTTTGTCTGTAAACTTGTTTATCGAAACTGAAGAAGGACTCATAACAAATTAATTTGGCTAATTCTATCATATCTTTCGTAAATGCAGCAATTCCGGGATGCAGAGGGACTAACTTCCGCATGGAAGTTCTACATAAAAGAAAAACTAAAACGCAAAAAATTCTTATCTTGCCCTTACACTTAGTGGCATTTTTTGTGTATTTATTTTATTTTATTTTACGTATGTTATTTTTTTATTAGTTCATTTACTATATTTGTTTTATTTTATTATTTATTTGTTATTTTATCAAGTATTTTGATTTAAACGTAAAAGTATTCGAACGTTCTGACGTTTAATTTAAACATTAAGTTAAATACGTTCGAGAATAATTGCATCTGAAGATGGCCTATCATATTAGATCGAAAACGTTAATGTTTCTTCAATAAACGGTTTTTCTCAGCATCAGGTGTTCGATGATTTATTATCCCGATTAATGTCAGATCTGACACTAGATAGGGATTTATCTTGCGCCCTATCACGCGTTTAAAATTCGAGAAAATTCTTATAAGGAGGACTTTAAAATCGATGAGTGGGGAGGATGGTGGGTAAGTGATAGGAGTCGGATAAAGAATTTAAACATGCCATTTACAAAACACAGATTTAATATATAAATGACAAAACAGTACACAGTCTATGACTAATACAAAGAAATATTCTATCCCTGAATAAACCGGGATTCCTCCTAACTTAAATCTAGAAACTGAGAGAGAGAATTTACGTAGGTTCAAAATAATACCTGACTCAGATGACAGATGTTCTGTGGAGATGTGTGAGAAAATCGAGATAAGGGAAATTAAAGCAAGTTTTTCCCTTTTTTCCATAAAAGTAAAAAGTGTCGTCAGTTTTGATAGGATATAGCTGTAAAATTGTAACTTTTATCACATCGATTAAACAAAAATATTAATAAATTTTATCAATCTTTCTGCTTAAAAAAAAAACCCTTAATAAAATAAAAATTTAGGTATTAGAAATTTATCCTATGAATAAATGGCCTGTCTAGATCTTCACATCACTCTCAAAAATCATTCTACATTTTAAAAAAACGTGATTTTTCTATTGCATTAGCTCACGGAGGTAATTTACACCTACGTTTTAAATCTCTCTCTCTTACAAAAACACCCTTACGATAACGCGATAGGAAATATTCAGTAGATAATAAGTTGAATATACTCTCTCTCTTTTTAAACTTGAATCTCAAGATATATCTCAATAGTTAACGTGGATATTATAAATTAAATACAATAACATGAAATGAGGAGGTTCATAGATAAAGTACAAATTTAATAGAAATAAAATATAGAACAACTTACAGTCGTTACAAGACTGTTACCTTCTTAGGAAATTGTTGTGAGGAAGTTGTTCAATTGGTAGCTCCTACAGGATGATGTAATATTTCATCTAGACAGCTTCTTCTTATAGGTGAACTGAGCTCCGGAGTAAAAAAAGAAAAGATAATATGTTCATTAAAAGGTACTGGCAGTAAGCTTCTCACGTAGGTGCACATTTCAATCATAATAAGTTATTGTGAGGTGCTCTAATTATTCATGGATGGACAATCACGAGGTATTTTCTTGGTTACAAATTTAAATGAAATTCTCTCTCTTTTTAACTTACTAACTTATACTCTAAACTAGAGCTACTTCCTATAAATCTTATAGTAAGGAAATAAATAAATCTACAAAAATCGAATAGGAAATGAGTATTAATATACTATTTCCTTTTTTCTATTATCGTATTGTATGTTTCATTATCTCCCTTTTTTGTTGTTAAATTATGGGAGAATTTACATCTTTCCCGACAACCGTAACTTCTATTTGCGCGTAATGCAAGGAACTTAAACTGATTGCGATGATATCTTTGCTAATTGACCTCTCAAGTTTCTTGTTATTTTCTACCTTTAAATTTGAATCTTTCGCTAGTCCGATACGACCCTTTTTGATGGGGATGGGTAAGCAGCTTCGTCGAATCGATCCCTCGGTTCTCATCGGATCAGCTCGAAGGATATGCTTGGACCTCTAATCAACGAGAGGATGAACAATATGGCTCTCCGTAAGCTCCGGAAAAGAATCAGATTAGTTCGAAACGTTGCTTCACCTTGACCTATTTCTTCTTTTGTGGTATCTACGCGGGGCATTGACGTAGAGGGTGGTATATTGTCTGTCGGTTATTCTGAAGGTAGCACGTTTTTTTCTTTGAGTTAGAAAAAATTTAAACTTATGTAAAAACGGGAAAATACATGAACCTTCTCTGGAAACTTGTGAATCGATAAAACAATTACCTTTTTATTTTGTTTGATAACAAAACTTCTCTTTTTTCTATTTACTATATCTATTTACTTTTTGGGATATCTGGTCTTTCTTGTATATTTTCCCAAAGTATACAGGATGAAGTCTAGAGAAAAAAATTGTTTTAAAATATCATATTATTTCTTTCGTAAAACTTGTTATATAAATGTAATTTTGGTTTTAAAAACCTGTGTCTTAATAATATTTACGGCCGAACGGACGGAGCGGTTAGGATCCATTGCTCCGGAGAACCCGAGATCTATTCCAGATGGGCCAAAAATTTCCAGGAATTTTTCGGAGGGTAGTCCGTCCCGGATGTGTCGTGGGCCATACCTCACCACCCGGTTCCCCATTATGAGTCTGGCTTGTGCTAAGCTCATGATACTCCTGATTAATAGGTCATCTTAGAACCCAGAGGCAAAAAACTGCAAATAAAAACATTAAAAAAATACGTCTAATATTACACCTCAATTATTCTTGAGTATATTTATTAAAAATCTTTCAATGAAGCGGGAATATCCTATATAAAGAATAAACAAGTTCTTTTGGTTAAAATTATCCATATAATCCGCGTTGAAACCATCCGGTTAAAGAGAAATGCATTTCGAATGTTCCTCCGAAGTTTTTAGAACATTCCTCTTCATTTCTCCAGAGTATTAAAATTTTAATGTAAATGATTAAAAACTCACTTTTGAAACCACTAAATGTCCATGTCGTTGACAGATTAATCTTCATAATCAATATCTATATTATCAATTATCAAATTTGATAATTGATAATATAAATGACTAGACCCTTGCTAGTAAGAAATTTGGACATTGATCAACTCAAGATTACGCGAAGTATTACAAAAAAAAATGCAAAATATCGCAATTTGAAAACAAATCTTATTAGATAATGAAATTGGTAATGCAATAACTGATCAAGTAACTACTCTTTTAAACTTTATTGTTTATTAAGATGATAAACTGAACATATTAACACAATTTTAAATGTTATTTCAAAGATTGTAAATATGAAAATTATTATAAATTTTTATTACAACTTTTTATTTAAAAAAATTAGAGTATCTAATTTTTCTGGTTTTATTCTACTTCTCCTTTCATTCATTATATGACCATCTTTCTAAAATGTTCTCTGTTGGCACCGAAGAGTTATCTTGCTTAAAAAGCCCGTAAAACTAACAATAGCCTTAACTAAAATTGTAACTATTTTTTTTTAAGTTTTTGAAAATATTTTTCTTATATATTACTTCAAAATTTTTATTTCTGAAGAAGTAGGCCAGAATGCTAAGAAAATCAATGGAATGATCGGTTTTTACAACATTGTGCCCAACTTCTGTAACGATTGTCCCATAAATTCCAGAAAAAGTTTATTATGATTCTTGCTAATGCAATTTTCCAATAGGCAGACTTATCACACTGGACGGTCACTGAAATTGAGACACTGTTTTCTTTCCCTATGTATTTATTGCGAAGCGAATTTCGGGCCTATCATATTCCTCATCAGTCACTATACATAGATTTCAATATTCGATACAAAATATGAATTTGGTGAGTTCGTGCTGTATCATGGCGTTACACAACTTGCAGTACATCACTATTTCACACCTGCTTTAACATTAATATGTGTTGGTTTTTTCCCCCTTCCCCATCTGTTAGGAAAACCTCCCAAGTCATGTAGCTGTAGGCTTGTGTTATCTTTTATTATTTTATATTTTTATAATTTCTAAATGTTCGAATAGTTTTCTTTTAAACATATTTTCTTTGTGTTTCTGGATAGACCTCTCTGATATGAGTTGTCCAACTAGGAGCTTATCCTACCACAAGGCTTGCTCTATGGTATTGAAAATATTAAACTCTCTCACCTTGACAAGGTAGTGACTAGGTGAGAATTATTATTCATTTGTATTATATTTGAAATATAAATAAATGATGAAATTATTCGTACTTTAAAAAAAATAGAATACTTGTGTTAAATTAAAATTCAAGCAGCCAGATACTAATAAAGTATTCCAATATACAGATCCAGGTAATGTTTATTAAAAAAAATATAAGTACAAGGATAAAATATAATTTGAAGATATACAAATAACAAAAACTAATTGAAACTGACACTTGATAATTTTATCTAATTTTTTAATGTATATTTGTAAATTAACATATTTTAAATTCTATATTTACAAATGAACTTCAAAAAACTATAAAAGTTGACAATTTTTTTTTAAATTATAATTTTTTTAAATCATAAATTTTGAAGATATTTTTCAGTTAAAAATATCTTTAAAATTTATGCTGAATTATTTTTAATTACTATATTTAAAAATATATTAAAAATTAATAAATTCGTTTGTATATAATCGTATTTTTAAAAGTTCATGTAAAGTATCATATAAATTACAATAGATTTATACAAAAATTAATAATTTGGTTTGTATGGAGATATAACTTTTCATATATATTTTATAAATTATAAAAGTTACTATTAATTTGTCTTTTTCTTTGATTTACCAGGCAATATATCCATCAATTTACAAATAATAGCCAGCATAATTTCGTCTGCTCCTGCTCCTATAGATAAAAGACGACTATCACGAAAGAATCTACTGACTTCGGCTTCTTTGGTGTAGCCCATTCCTCCCCAGAACTGTAAGCAGGAATCTGCTGCCTCTCTTAAAAGTCTGCCACTTTTTAATTTCAACATGGATGTAAGAAGAACTGCATTTTCTCCATTCATTACTTGAACTAAAATTTTAAACCGAAAAAACAATTACAGACATCTTTAAAATTTCTTTCAAATATACAAAACAAAAACAAATTAAAAATATAAAATAAAATTATAAAATTTTTATAAAATAAAAATGTCATTCATTGCTACTAAATTCAAAAATCATTCTTGTTTCTAATAAATTCAGTTTATAAAAGTCTTCTTTAACAACACTGACCACTGATAGCCGTTTCTGGACAATTAGACAACGTGCCTGTCTAATTGTCCAGAAACAATGTTCTGTCTAATTGTGATACAAATTAAATTAAAATATAAAAAATGACAGTACAATTAACAATGTAGAAGACGAAAGACGATATCAAACGATATGAACAAGTACAAAACATTATTGTAATCGAATTGTGTGGAATTTGTTAGTTTTGAATTAACCTTGCTTAAAAATGTGTCTAGCATTTTCTATAAAAATAGTGTTCAAAACACACGTCAATTATAAAAGGCACGAGAAATAAAATTCATATTTCCATAAGATGTGAATTTTCAAAGAGCTTATAAATATGCCTCTCATTTTTGTTGTCGACATTATGATCTATTCAGTAGAAGAAAGTACTGTATTTACAAATTTCCTGATACCAACTATCGCTCATTACAGCTCAGACAAAGTTCCATTAATAAAGAAAACAGAAGAACGGTGGCATGCCTCAAACGCAAACATTTTCGTAATATATTAAACAAAGTTTACTACATTGCTCATAATAAATTTTACGAATTCTATAAAATCATTACAACAAAATCATCCATACATAACGTAATACTATTTTGTATGTACTTTACAATTGTCACTTCTTTTTAATGTTGCTAGTACAGAGTAGCCAGCATCTAGGGTAAAAGCGTTCGTCGCTGTATAAGTGATATAAAATGGGCGTAGGAAGGCTTTAATGACGAGTGTGTAGTATATGTATACTATATAAACTCCTGGATGTGAAACAGCGAGGAAAGAATGCGTATAAAACGCAATTAAAGCTGGAGACCTTTTGCATAACAGCGGATTTCTTGGAATAAAGAACTAAAGACATTAAATCCCTTGTCGTGTGTACGCGTGTTCGCGAGCTAATGACACCATTTTAGCAATAATGTCGCTTTCTCTCGTAGATGGAATGTATTATGGTGAATTAAAGTAACTCGTTTTGTTAATATCGATGAGTGCCTGCTTATTTCTTAATAAAGTTGTTCTTAAACGAAGCAAATAGCCGGAAATAAAAAATCTTTCGTAACTTTTAAACGGTTGATCGTAAGTAATTTTTTTTAATACCAATCGATTCANTTCTCCAGAGTATTAAAATTTTAATGTAAATGATTAAAAACTCACTTTTGAAACCACTAAATGTCCATGTCGTTGACAGATTAATCTTCATAATCAATATCTATATTATCAATTATCAAATTTGATAATTGATAATATAAATGACTAGACCCTTGCTAGTAAGAAATTTGGACATTGATCAACTCAAGATTACGCGAAGTATTACAAAAAAAAATGCAAAATATCGCAATTTGAAAACAAATCTTATTAGATAATGAAATTGGTAATGCAATAACTGATCAAGTAACTACTCTTTTAAACTTTATTGTTTATTAAGATGATAAACTGAACATATTAACACAATTTTAAATGTTATTTCAAAGATTGTAAATATGAAAATTATTATAAATTTTTATTACAACTTTTTATTTAAAAAAATTAGAGTATCTAATTTTTCTGGTTTTATTCTACTTCTCCTTTCATTCATTATATGACCATCTTTCTAAAATGTTCTCTGTTGGCACCGAAGAGTTATCTTGCTTAAAAAGCCCGTAAAACTAACAATAGCCTTAACTAAAATTGTAACTATTTTTTTTTAAGTTTTTGAAAATATTTTTCTTATATATTACTTCAAAATTTTTATTTCTGAAGAAGTAGGCCAGAATGCTAAGAAAATCAATGGAATGATCGGTTTTTACAACATTGTGCCCAACTTCTGTAACGATTGTCCCATAAATTCCAGAAAAAGTTTATTATGATTCTTGCTAATGCAATTTTCCAATAGGCAGACTTATCACACTGGACGGTCACTGAAATTGAGACACTGTTTTCTTTCCCTATGTATTTATTGCGAAGCGAATTTCGGGCCTATCATATTCCTCATCAGTCACTATACATAGATTTCAATATTCGATACAAAATATGAATTTGGTGAGTTCGTGCTGTATCATGGCGTTACACAACTTGCAGTACATCACTATTTCACACCTGCTTTAACATTAATATGTGTTGGTTTTTTCCCCCTTCCCCATCTGTTAGGAAAACCTCCCAAGTCATGTAGCTGTAGGCTTGTGTTATCTTTTATTATTTTATATTTTTATAATTTCTAAATGTTCGAATAGTTTTCTTTTAAACATATTTTCTTTGTGTTTCTGGATAGACCTCTCTGATATGAGTTGTCCAACTAGGAGCTTATCCTACCACAAGGCTTGCTCTATGGTATTGAAAATATTAAACTCTCTCACCTTGACAAGGTAGTGACTAGGTGAGAATTATTATTCATTTGTATTATATTTGAAATATAAATAAATGATGAAATTATTCGTACTTTAAAAAAAATAGAATACTTGTGTTAAATTAAAATTCAAGCAGCCAGATACTAATAAAGTATTCCAATATACAGATCCAGGTAATGTTTATTAAAAAAAATATAAGTACAAGGATAAAATATAATTTGAAGATATACAAATAACAAAAACTAATTGAAACTGACACTTGATAATTTTATCTAATTTTTTAATGTATATTTGTAAATTAACATATTTTAAATTCTATATTTACAAATGAACTTCAAAAAACTATAAAAGTTGACAATTTTTTTTTAAATTATAATTTTTTTAAATCATAAATTTTGAAGATATTTTTCAGTTAAAAATATCTTTAAAATTTATGCTGAATTATTTTTAATTACTATATTTAAAAATATATTAAAAATTAATAAATTCGTTTGTATATAATCGTATTTTTAAAAGTTCATGTAAAGTATCATATAAATTACAATAGATTTATACAAAAATTAATAATTTGGTTTGTATGGAGATATAACTTTTCATATATATTTTATAAATTATAAAAGTTACTATTAATTTGTCTTTTTCTTTGATTTACCAGGCAATATATCCATCAATTTACAAATAATAGCCAGCATAATTTCGTCTGCTCCTGCTCCTATAGATAAAAGACGACTATCACGAAAGAATCTACTGACTTCGGCTTCTTTGGTGTAGCCCATTCCTCCCCAGAACTGTAAGCAGGAATCTGCTGCCTCTCTTAAAAGTCTGCCACTTTTTAATTTCAACATGGATGTAAGAAGAACTGCATTTTCTCCATTCATTACTTGAACTAAAATTTTAAACCGAAAAAACAATTACAGACATCTTTAAAATTTCTTTCAAATATACAAAACAAAAACAAATTAAAAATATAAAATAAAATTATAAAATTTTTATAGAATAAAAATGTCATTCATTGCTACTAAATTCAAAAATCATTCTTGTTTCTAATAAATTCAGTTTATAAAAGTCTTCTTTAACAACACTGACCACTGATAGCCGTTTCTGGACAATTAGACAACGTGCCTGTCTAATTGTCCAGAAACAATGTTCTGTCTAATTGTGATACAAATTAAATTAAAATATAAAAAATGACAGTACAATTAACAATGTAGAAGACGAAAGACGATATCAAACGATATGAACAAGTACAAAACATTATTGTAATCGAATTGTGTGGAATTTGTTAGTTTTGAATTAACCTTGCTTAAAAATGTGTCTAGCATTTTCTATAAAAATAGTGTTCAAAACACACGTCAATTATAAAAGGCACGAGAAATAAAATTCATATTTCCATAAGATGTGAATTTTCAAAGAGCTTATAAATATGCCTCTCATTTTTGTTGTCGACATTATGATCTATTCAGTAGAAGAAAGTACTGTATTTACAAATTTCCTGATACCAACTATCGCTCATTACAGCTCAGACAAAGTTCCATTAATAAAGAAAACAGAAGAACGGTGGCATGCCTCAAACGCAAACATTTTCGTAATATATTAAACAAAGTTTACTACATTGCTCATAATAAATTTTACGAATTCTATAAAATCATTACAACAAAATCATCCATACATAACGTAATACTATTTTGTATGTACTTTACAATTGTCACTTCTTTTTAATGTTGCTAGTACAGAGTAGCCAGCATCTAGGGTAAAAGCGTTCGTCGCTGTATAAGTGATATAAAATGGGCGTAGGAAGGCTTTAATGACGAGTGTGTAGTATATGTATACTATATAAACTCCTGGATGTGAAACAGCGAGGAAAGAATGTGTATAAAACGCAATTAAAGCTGGAGACCTTTTGCATAACAGCGGATTTCTTGGAATAAAGAACTAAAGACATTAAATCCCTTGTCGTGTGTACGCGTGTTCGCGAGCTAATGACACCATTTTAGCAATAATGTCGCTTTCTCTCGTAGATGGAATGTATTATGGTGAATTAAAGTAACTCGTTTTGTTAATATCGATGAGTGCCTGCTTATTTCTTAATAAAGTTGTTCTTAAACGAAGCAAATAGCCGGAAATAAAAAATCGTTCGTAACTTTTAAACGGTTGATCGTAAGTAATTTTTTTTAATACCAATCGACTCAGCGTGTCAAATTACATCTAGATATATCTATGTCTATTCGTTAATATTACGTTTAAGACCTTTTTTTAGCTGGATACCTTTTGCTTCAGTCTAACCAAAAAAGTTCATAGAACTTAATTGGCTCGTCGTTTGGGGACAAATTTACATGTTTCAGTCCTGGTCTGAATATGTACTGAAACACTTTATGGTGGACACGACTATTAAGTGAAATAATTTTCCATATTTCACTCACCTCGCTTACTTCCTTGTCTTCACTGGATGAAGTATTTATTGAGTCATTATCACTAAGTTCTTCTGTATAGGAGCGATACAAAATAAATCTTACTTAGAATGAAAAGTATTTCTATATTACTTTGATGATTATTGCAGTAATCGACTATACAACTTAAATTTGCAAGCAATTGTTTACGTATTTTCTCTTATTATGTAACTGCGAAAATTTGACTTTGCCCTCACGTATATATAAACAGTTCTGAGTAAAGTTTTTGTTACAATGTATTCTGTCTCCCTATATGACTAACTGTGGGGAGTGGGTAGTGGCTCCGGTATTTTTAAGTCAAAGTTTATCAACATACTTTTCACTTTCTACATATTTTTTCAACGCTTTATATAATAGTACCCTATAATAAATGATTAGTTAATTTTTTCCTGCGATTACGCAATATCCAGAAGTAATGAGTTTCCCGGAAAATTTTTCAGCTGGAAGCTTTTGATAAAAATCTTCTTGTCTAAGTAGAGTCAAATAACATGAAAACTAGTAGAATTACGCTCCAAAATAATGAATATAGCTATTTTTTTAAGGTTTGTTTACGTAATGACTTCGTGGATTGGTTCTTCGCGGGAAAATACAGACCAGATGGTTCTGAAAACACTCATTCGTTGAAGTTGATTCAGTCGTAATATAAATTACCAATTAAAGCGTATTAAGCATAGAAACAAAAATTTTAAAGCCAATTAACAGCAAGAACGTCTTCCATAGACTTACTATAGAGACTGGAGTTTCCCGGGAATATTTGTTGCTAGATAGTTTTAAAAACATATTTATACGATTAAATATTGTTGAATTAGCTAATTTAATGTCTCCCTTCATTCCCATTGACGAGTTAATTCATCAAGTTTACATAGCGTTACAGAAAGCTCGGTCCTTTCGCCCCTAAAAAATTTTTTTTTGTAAATTTTGGATGTTTTTTAGGTCTCCAAATTTTTTCAAAAATTTTTTCCCGTGCGAAAAATATTAGTAATTAATCCTCCCCATTGACGAGATAACTCGTCAAGTTTACATAGCGTTACAAAAAACTCGGTCCTTTCGCCCCTAAAAAATTTTTTTTTTCAATTTTTGGATGTTTTTTAGGTCTCCAAATTTTTTCAAAAATTTTTACCCGCGCGAAAAAATTTTATCCCGATTTTAATCTACCTTTAATGACGCATGATTAAAAATGAATTGTTTTTAATGGGAATTTGATATCAAATTTCATTCATTGTTCTAAAGTTATAGTGCACGGATTTTCCTTCGGTAAAGTTATTTATAGCTACTTTCTGATATCAAAAACGACCTCCAATAGTTTTTTAATTTTTTTAACTAATATATTTTATTATATATACGTTTAATTAAGTCGGGGGTCAGAAATCGCAAAAAAATTTTGAATTTTTTAAAAATATTTTCAAAATATACGGCCAGCTAGTATCCGCCCTATTATAAACCCTTTGCCTCCCGAGACTTCTATCAGAATGTCCGGGGAAATCCAAAGTCTTCTCAAGGTCATCTCACTGTAAACACAATGACTCATCAGTGTCAGATTTCACAGAAAGGCAAAACAATGGAAAATAAAGTTTGAAGCTTTTTCTTCAAAATTAACGCATTTGTTTTGTTTTTTTCAGTTTAAGTATTTTTTATGTTTAATTACATTAATATTAAAAATTGGTGAAAACTAAAGCGATTAACATTGCTCTTGCAAATTTTTTATTTTTACAAAATTTCTTATTTATTATTTACACAATATTTTCAAAAACTTTGACATGTATCAACAATTTTATTATATTATAAGAGTAATAAAACAAACAACTTAATAAGTGCATATAATTAACTTTTTTCAATGTAATCTTACATTCAATTAAAACTTAAGAATGAAGCTATAAAGATGTAACTTATTTTAACATTACATAATAAATTCTTCTAATAACGTAATTTTTCTCATTTTTACCATCACATTTATCTAGCCCGGGTCTGACCCTAGATTTCTATCAATGCATGTGTAAAAAATAAAAATGTTGTGAATTTTTTATATTTATTCTAATGCATGCTATTTTTTATATATACAATTACTTATTAATTCAATTGCGTATATTATTATTATTATTATTATCATCATCATATTATGAAACACCATAACATATAATTGTTACAATTGTTGATTATACTAATATTATTTTGAAAGATTTTCAATGAAATATTTCTTTCACATTTACCAGATTGTATAATCTTTCAATATTGTGAGATAATGGAGTCATTAAAAATAGATTTAATTTGATCATTTGTAATATTGTTGATTGTAGATGTTCTATCACATGATTTATGTTTGCTTATGACTCCAGTCACTTGAAGAACTGAAGAGAATGTGGAGTACAATGCACTCACCATCTATGAATAAAAATAATATTGTTATTGTATGAAAAGAATACTTTTATTGTATATAAATAAATTTTTCATAAACTAACCTACCCGAATTAGAAAATTTTTTCGAAGATAGAAGAAGCCTGCTACTGAAACTCCCATATTTTGCTTAGCATATCTTTTCATGAAACAGGTTATCTTAAATCATTCAAAGAATAATTAGAATATTGGCAATTATAAATAAATAATTACAGTTTACTATACTTCACCTTAAATTTAAATTTAAATGCCAAGTTCTTTGAAGAAAATCTTTGTATGGAAACGAAGTTATCATACAACTGAAAAATGTTTTGTAAGTCATAGAAAGGTTAGTCATAATTTTAATAAGAAAAAAATTACAAAAACACATACTTTCACATTTGAAAAAACAAATATACGTGCATTTAAAAAAACGAAATCCTTTTAAATGTAAGGGTTGCCAAAATATTTGATTCAGCNGTAAGTTATTTAAAGCTAGTTTCTGATGTCAAAAACGACCTCCGATAGTTTTTAAATTTTTTTAATTAATAGATTTTATTATATATAAGTTTAATTAAGTCGGGGGGTCGGAAATCTCAATAAAAATTTTAATTTTTTAAAAATATTTAAAAATATACGGCCAGCTAGTATTCACCCTACTATAAACCTTTCACCTCCCGACACTTCTATGAGAATGTCCCAGAAAATCCAACACCAGCTGTTCTCAAGGTCATCCAGCTGTAAACACAATGACTCATTGATGTCAAATTTCGCAGAAAGGCCAGACAATGGAAAATAAAGTTTGAAGCTTTTTCTTCAAAATTAACAAGTTTTTTTCAGTTTTAACTATTTTTTACGTTTAATTACATTAATATCAAAAATTGATCGGAGATCAAGGAGTTAAAACGTTAAATTAGTTAATTAGTGCTAAAAACCAATTTAAAAAGCGAATTTATTATGATTTTTTACATTTTACTTCGAAGGTTGGAGGCGGGATTTTTCGCGGCAATTTTTCCTTTCACAAGTCTGTGATTAGTTACAGTAATGTCAACAAAGACAGAAGATAACCAATAAAACTTTAGAAGGAGTTTCCCTTTAATTGTGTTCAACCAACTGTGTAGATTTACTGTAAATGGTAGGGGAGTGTAATTACCGAAATATTTAAAGCCCAGGGGTGGTAACAAAACACTTATTGGCTCAAACAAAGTCAATCGACCAACAAAAGAGCGAATCATAGCTAAAATCGCGGGAAAACTCGAATATAACGCAAATTATTCAATTTTTTGATCAATTCCACATTTGTGTGATTGTCGCATTCCAGGCCGTACGACCGCCCATCGACGTGCATATATCTTTCTTATCTCCCATCTCCTGACTGTTGTACATTAAAATAAAATATTAGATATAAAATTTTCTCATTTTGGTCCCCCATGATGCAAAATATCATATTACATCAGGTGTTATAATGTGCAAAACTTGGTTTATCTCATGAGAGAAGAACCTACTACAGATGCAAGTTAAGAATTCTTAACACTGTTCTATGACTTTCAATTTGCATGTAAACTGAGGATAGCCTGATTAGAAGTCAAAAGTGTCTGAATAAAATGTTTTCTTTATCTGAATCAAGCAGTTTTATCTTTACCATATTTATTCCTTGATAAATTTCTTGTCAATGTATATAAGAAGTATTGCTTATTTTTTATTAATTAAAAATAAATAATTATTATAAAGACTTTCACATTATGAAAAAAATATATTTGAACTTGTAAAATTGCAAATAAGAAAAACATCAAACTATTATATAATTTCATGTACAGTACCTGAAGCCCTGTAAATTAAAGAACGAAGAGCTTCTACTTCTGTTTGTAATTCGGCTAGTCGATAATGAATGTATTGGTTATCCAAGATAGATTGTCCAAATGCCTTTCTTTGTCGACAATATTCTATTGTACCTTGTATTATCCTTTCCAATGAAACGGGAACTGAATATATTTGATAATAAATTACAATTATAAAATGTACAGTACATATGTATTCAAAACTATTTAAATATTAATAACAGATTAAGTAATACAAAAGTATTTATCTTAAAATTTTAAAATATACCAGCAAATGAGCCCTGTGTTGCTTGGGCAAAAAATAACAACAGCAAAGATTAAGATTATTTCGTACTGCTAACCCTTCTATTATATTAAAATATAGTATTTGATTTATATTTACAAAGGTTATCTTATGCAAGAGTATCATACCAAGTGCCCAATCTTACACATTTTAAAAAATTCTTTAAATTGTGTACAAAAGAATTTTTAAAATGTGTTAGATTGGTTTCTTAGTGTGATTAAACCTTAGGTAAGATAACCTTCTTAGTCTACACTGACCAACCCTTGTTTTTGTTTTTATGTAATACTTCTGATAATTTCTGGGCTTCAAAAAAACAGACTTACAAGACATTCATTTACATGTCTTTAGTGGTTTCTAAAAAAACTGCACTAGTAGAGAAATGTCTGAAGCATGCAAAGGATTTTTCACATCTTTTAAAGATGCTCTTTATGAGTTTAGATAAAAGAAAGCTATTTGATGATTTTTAAATTGGAAGTTAAAATTATCAGACAGCCCATATCATCCGTAACCTGCAGCCATTTTCAAATTGACTTTTAAATATACATGACTGTAGGTTAGCTGCATGAAATTATGATATTATTCATGTATCATAATTATATTTTAGAATGTAGCAAAAGATTACTTTTATAATAAACATATACATACCTCCTACACAACCTGCCAATCTCTCATATTGAAACTGTAACATTTGATATGTGAAACCCATTCCTTCCTCACCAATAATATTTTTTGCTGGAACTCTAACATCTTCAAAGAAAAACTGTGCTGTGTCTGAAGAAAACATACCAATCTTCTCTATTTTATTTCTACTTATACCTAAAAAAAGTTAATGGCTATTTTAAATTATTATAAGTGTTATATTTAACACTTATTATTTTATACATGATTTTAAATGACTAAATATGCATAATTTACATGACTAAATATTTAAATTTAAATATTTTAAAGTCATGTAAAAAAATATTTTGAACAAATATAAGAATAGACAGGGTTATTTTAAATTATTGTCAGGGTTAATAATTTTCCAACTGGAAATAACAAAATAAAACTGCTTACAGAATACAAAAGAGTAACTCAAAAGTTTTATTTGGCATTGCTGCACTCACTACATTGATATTTGGGAGATAATATGATATTATACTTGAAAATAACTGTTTAAGAGAAAGAAATGTGTGCATTTTGATTTCTCAAAACAAAGTTTATTATCACAATGCAATGTCATATTCAGTATGGAAAGTATCAACCTTCAAATAATGTATCTGACATTGTTTAAAGTAATTTCAAGAGACAAGTAGTATTCAGCTTCAAAAAGAAACAGGAAGACTGAACATGTCACTGGAAGTCCACAAAAATCAATTAGACAAGATTTTTTGCAGTAAAGTATGCTGTATCACAAATGATTGTTTGGAGATGTGTCAAGTAAGAAAGTACAAAAACTTATATCCATTTACACATTACAATAATTATAAACTAAGGCTACAGTAAAACTATCTTAAAAATTAAAACACGAAAATATGGAATAAAACTCATGAAGAGGATAGAGATAGAATAAGGATAGAAATGTCCGGGATATTTTTTCTTTGTGTTTGAATGACGTAGTTCCTTTCCAATGAAAAGGGGGTCTACTGGGAAGTCTTCGTATAAAGTTCCACTTCTTTCTTTAGGCAAAATACTCTTTGATGCCTTCCTTTTTTCCTTTTCTTTACTACTTGTCACAAGAGTTCACTACACAATCCAAAGACTGCACTTGGATCATCTGTCACACCATATGGTCACTATGCAAGACATTGCTTCTTTTCATCTGACTCCGCTCCTAAAACTGCCGATCCTTTTCTCGGCTTGAGTGAAAAAAAATCCATCCTCTTTGAAAAGTGGCCTACAACTTTCTTCCCAACATCTCATGTGACTTTTCTTCTTATTGTTCCTGATGGTTCCAGGAACGGATCCCCGCTTGTTGACTGATGAAAGAACAAAAGGAGACAGAAAGTTCTCGAAAAAGAAGGAACAAAGAACAAAGAATGAAGGAAAAGATGTTAGGCATAAAAGTAAAACAAACAATATTGCAAGCAGCCACACTTTGCTTTTAAAGATCAGGATTTTTTTGAAGTGGTATTTACAAACATGTATCTCTGGGAAAAGATTATACATTGTGTGGTGCTTACTTTCCTGAATAAAATATCTTCACTCACCTTTTTTTTTATACATTTTAATTTTAACCTCAAAAACCACACAAACTTTTTTGGTCACCTGATGATAAAACTTTTTCAGTTACACTTTCATATTTTGTAAACAGTTTTATTTTGTTGTTTCTGGTTGTTAAAAAAAATTGTTGGAAAGTAAAACTCTGATAACCTCAATCATAAAAATGCAATTTTTATGATTGAGGTTATCAAAAAACAAGAAAACAAACAAATCAACCATATTGTATATTTTTTTATATTTATGAGTTAAGTTTATATATACAGTAGACCCCCTATAACATGGGTTCCTATAATTACGATTCCTATAAGACGGCGAAAAAATTGCAACAGTATCTGTACAAACCTGGTAAAAAAACTCCTATAATTCAGTAAAACGTCATCGGGCAGCCGAACTACTTTCTGCCGTCCAGCGCCACGCTACAGAGAATTTAGGCAGGTAAATTGAGTTTACTATCGTCTGTACAGTATTATATATAAATTATATATAAATTAGGTACTGTACATATAATTATATATTAGCTTAATTTATTGTAACTTTATTATAATTATATATATACTTTCCGCCGTCCAGCGCCACGCTACAGAGAATTTAGGCAGGTAAATTGAGTTTACTATCGTCTGTACAGTATTATATATAAATTATATATAAATTAGGTACTGTACATATAATTATATATTAGCTTAATTTATTGTAACTTTATTATAATTATATATATACTTTCCGCCGTCCAGCGCCACGCTACAGAGAGTTTAGGCGAGTAAGTTGTTTACTATTGTCTGTACAGTATGTAAATTAGGTACTGTAAGTCTAATACAGTACTGTAATTTTATACATTTCCTGTGAGAGAAACATTTGTTATTCAACGGACATAAAAATTATTTATATTAATGATGTCTCCAAAGTTCACCGAAGTTTTTGCAGAAAAATAACTTATTAGAAATCACGGCAATGGTTTGGTGCATTGCTCTGCGACGAAAACAAGCTTGAGCAATGGCAACATCGAACAGTGCATACTCGGTAAGTAATCCTACAATTTTTTGTTTATAGCGTAGTTTATATGGATTATTCCCAAAAAAAATATATGTATTTTGGAAATGTTGAGTCGAATTAGTCTAGAATCGATTAATTTTATGGAAGAAAACCTTTCAAACAGCTGTAGTCCGTAAACTTCACATGTGTCGGGCTGTGATTGGCAAGGACTCGTAAGAAATCGATTCATAAAGAACGGAACGTATCTATCGTGTTATAGGGGGGTCGACTGTACGAGGTCTGTTCAAAAAGTATCGGACCTTTGGTCAGCAAAAATACATTTATTGATTTTGAGGTACAAAACCCTAATCTCCTTCAAAGTAGTCTCCTTGGTAGTGTATACACTTCTCCCAGCATTCCTGCCATTGCTGGGAACACTGCTGGAATGCATCTTTTGGAATGGCCATCGGCCAGTCCGTCACATTCTGCACGATGTCTTCTCGCGACTAAAATCGGGTTCCTTTTAGTGGCATTTTCAGTTTGGGAAATAGTCAAAAGTCACACAGAGCCATATGGGGAGAGTACGGAGCATGACAAACCACAGGAGTGCTGTGTTTGGCGACGAAAGCCTGAATCAGATGCACAGAATGGGCGGATGCGTTATCACGATGGAGCTGGCAAGTTTTAATCGACCACAGATCTGGTCGTTTGCGTCACACAGCATCGGAAAGACAACAAAGGACCTCCTGATAGTACTCCTTTGCGATGGTTTGGCCTTGTGGTGCGTACTCACGATACACCACCACACGCGAGTCGAAAAAACTGTCAACATGACCTTGATATTGCTGCGGACCTGCCGTGCTTTTTTTGGCCTCGAGGATCGTCCCCGAAAGCCTGCTGAATCTTGCGAATGGTTTACACTCGGGTATCGCCAAAGTTTTTGGCAAAATTTGATGTAATATTGCTGCTCATGTTGTTCAGTCATTTTCCAGCTTAGTGGAATCCGACCTGAGCTCGCTAGATGTCCTCACTCATAGGCCAACTACAACGACTAATGCTTCCTGCAGGCGGGAAAAAATTCAGGGCTGTGCATGACTGTCCCCTCCACAACTCCACCGAAAGAGGCCTCCCGCGAATCATTGGTTTACACAGAAAAAATAAAAGTCCGATACTTTTTGAACAGACCTCGTATATGTAAATTTAACTTTATTCTTCTTTTCTTATCAAATTTTTATTAACAGACAATAATACTACTAATTATGCATGTAAAGAAATAATTTAAATGAATAAAAACTTAAAATTTATTCCATGAATTTCAAATAAATTAAATTAAAATGCTAAAGTAATAATTGAAAATATGAAATAAATATAATAAGGAAGTAATAAAGAAAACATTTAAGGAAAAAATATAAGGAAAACATTTAATTACCTATCTCTCAGATAAATGTGAAAAAACAAGTCAAAATTAAGAAAAATTGGATGCATCATATTCAATATTAAAAATAAAAAAACATATATTTCAGATGTATAAATACAATGGATTACATTTATGTGTAAAATATAAATCCTTTGTTTTACATAGATAAATGTAAATAATCTATAAAAATTATTCATAAAAACAATATTTGTTCAATTGTGATTATTGCAGATACAGATCTAAAGGAAGAGTGATAAGAACAATTGCTCTTATAAAATATTTTATTGCTAACAGGACATTTAGTATATCATTAAAATAATAGATATGTTGTACTAACCTTGTATAGCATTGCATTTACTACTTAAAAACATTTGTGTTATGTTTTTAGTAGTAAATGCAATGCTATACAAGGTTAGTACGACGTATCTTATTATCACTTTGTTTGTTTGATGGATTTCATTAAAATAATGTTTATACTTTAAAATATTTATAATTACTTTCCAGTTTTATATTTTTGTATTCTTTAAGTTTATATAGTTTAAGTAATTATTAGAATGACAAAACTTTTATATATTGTTTATTTCATTATACAAATTATAAATTGCCATCCCAAGATTTATTTCTGGACCCAGGTTTGGGTTACTGTTACAACTTTTCAGCTTTTTCGAATTTTAATTTATATTATAGTCAATGAAATTTACATTTAAAATTATTACACAATAGAACTCTTTTTAAAATTTTTAAATTACTAACTTACAATAATGAGTTTGATTTAATGAAACATATAATTTTTAAGTGCACAAATAGAAGATAACAATGAATAGGTACTTCAGAATAAAATATTAAATCTTAAATAATTAAAAAATTTTCACATTAACTCAGAATGCTTGTATGATATTTCTATTTAGCATTAGTATTAAAGAGATTTTTAATTTGTTCTTTTTTGAATAAATAATAATAATAATAATATATTTTCATTATTATTGAATAAACTTTACAAAACAATTATTATTGCACTTAGAGGCAATTGTTACCATATAATGGTAATTTATTTATGATGATTTTAATTTTACATAATTTTAATTTAAATAAATACAATAATAATAATATTATTATTGTATTTATTTTGTAAAGTTTATTCAATTCCATTTATTCAAAATTAAAAATTTTTGACTTCTCCAAAAATGGCCATTAAGCTTTGTTATTTGAAATGATTTCTAAAAAATAAAATGTGTTTCTATTTTAAATAAAGTAAATTGCTTGCTGAAAACTTTAACCAATTCTATTGAGTTTTCATTTTCTATTGATGTAATTATCAATATCCTAACAAATTACATATTTAAAGTAAAATTATAGACATATTTCTTTCTCAATGTTTTAATTAATAAGTTAATTTCAAATTTATATTTTGTCATTCAATCCTACTGATGTTTAGATCTAACATTAAGCAGGCAAACACGAACAGTAACAAAAAAGAACTTTATTAAAAAAGGTTAGAACTGTCACAGACATCCTCGGGCAACACCCGGACAAAATCCAACGAACTTTCGCGCCTTTTCTTTTTTTGACGTTGCCAGACAGAGTTCGTGATCTTGGCAAGTGTTGCCAGACAGTGTTCAGGATCTCTGGCGCTGGCGGCCACA
>NW_019385786.1:78697-156352 GCF_000671375.1 Centruroides sculpturatus
TGCTGGAAAGAAGAAAGATTTGCTGGACTTGTGTAAAAGTGGTGTCATTCCAAGCATGCATGCATCATTTTATAATTCTCTGAAAGTTTCCAGTAGTGTTGAAAAAGACTGATCTCTAATTTGCTTGATAAAACCATAGCACAATTAGTGATACTTTTTTAATGGCTGTGTTAATTTTTTGTGAACTTTCTTACTTTTGTTTTTATTGTTTGTCATGTTTGAACAACATGGGTCTCATAAAACCAGAATGTAACATTACATTTTTCTGTTCTGTTAAAATAAATACTGTAACTTTATATAAAATGTATATTATTATGTAATGGCAAACAGCTGTTCTAAGTAAAAAAGAATGGCAAACAGTTGTAACTGAGAAAACAATAATGACATTTTGAATGCAAAACTGTTGCAACTCAAAAAATATGTAATAATATAACAGAGAAAATACATTTAAATAATATTATTATTCCAACTCAATGTAATGACTATAATTAACATTCAAACCAAATTCCATTGATTTTAAACAATTCCCTGATTTATCAGCTGGAATTGAAAACTTCAAATGGCTCTCCTGAAAAATCTATATTTTTGAGTTGTAACTCTCTTGTTCTGAGCAGTCGATTTATGTAAGAAGAAAAAACGGGATAGTATAAAACATTTATATTGTTTAACTTTTAAGTCTCTTTTTATACCTTAGTAAATTTAATCATATATATTTTTACATTAATTATTATTTAATTTATTACATACAATAGTTTTAAGAACATTTTTATTGTGTGAATTATGGTAGTTACATTTTAATATGAATGGTTTGTCTCAAATTGAAAGTAAATGATAAAAGTAACTGAAACAAATCATTTTATAATAATTATTATCATTTTAAACTTTCTTTAAAAAGTCCTTTAGAGTTTTTTTGTTTTATATCAGTTCCTCCCTTCTTTGCTACAATGTTTTTCAGTCACCTCAGCATCATTTTTCACAGGCAATGTATCTCATATGTTGAGCTTCATCGCTGACCACCAGACTGTCCTCATTGCTGACCTGGCTGAACCTGTAATGGGTATGAAAAAAAAAAGACCCTCTGGGTGCCCACATAGCAGAGAGTTTAAAAGATAAGCAAGTTCAACATCAGGCACACATTCACTACAATTGAAGAATCTTCCTATTGTTTCTGCCCCTTGGGCACTAATGTGTTTGAGGCCATTTTTGTTTCAAGCCTATTTTGAGTTCAGTAGGCTCACCATGGTGCAACCAGGTGATGAAAAATGGATCCCTACATATCAGAAATGGAGCACCCAAAAAATTTTCTGGGGTTTTTCAACCTGTCAAGATTCATACCTGGGTCTCCAGTGCAGTATGCTGACACTTTAACTGCTCAGTCATTTAGTCATGTATAATCAAGGTTAAAAGCACTACAATGACTATAGTATTTAATGTGCTTAATGGATTCACAGCAAAGTTTTTATAAATTATAAGAAAAATAGTCTCTTCACTTATAGATTTGTATCACGTAATGCCTCGATTAATTAAGACTCAGATAATTGGGATTTTACTGTATTTCAAAACTAACTATTATTAATTTTAAACTTTTTATGCTTAACTTTAATTGCTATTGATAGTATAATTCATTTCTGTAATTCAATACTATATTGTGATACAATTTAGTTTTGCTTAAAATATAATAATAAAAACTAAAGAATGATATTAAATATATAAAATTTTATATATTAATGATAACAATGTTAAAAAATTGTAATCATTGTAAAATATTAACATGTTCATCTATTAATGGACTACATTATACATCATGAACATATCTGTTAAATGGCATTAGTTTTGAATGACATGGTGACGACGTCAATAAATAATTGCTCGTTCCGTTTATAAAATTATTTTTATACTTAATTACAAGCAGAAATTATTGTGATTCCTTGTCACAATGCCAGGCTGCAGTTTATTTTATTTAAAATATATGCTCTCGATCTATAATTAGTAACGTCTTTCCCCTGTACGGTACATCATACTTTTCCTGATAACAACAGAGTCATGCCGGTCATCTATGTAACTCTGTTATGGGAAAAATGTTTGAATTGAAATCACATTATTTCCAGTTTAGGTCAGAAGTTCCTGTGTAGGAGCCTTTGATTGTCAATCGAGGTCTCCTACCCCGATGTTTTCCATTTTTTGTCTCGTCTTTCATATATCTAACACCGTTCTCGAGATTAAGGAAGGACAGACAGACAGACGTACTACAGTGGGAATTTATAAGTGTATAATTTTCTCAAATTGCAACCCAATAAAGATTATTAATTATTAGATACATGCTAGGAGAGGTTAGTGTTAAATCCTCTCACTAATCACACAAAAATGGCAGATGGTTAACCTCATTTTATTGCAAATTGGGCGTTTTGTTTTGGAATATTTTCGTTGTTTTATATTCATTTGGTAGGGGATCTTTAAAATTAATAATTTAATCACCTAATTTTGAAACTTCTATAGACAAACCCCCTTTAAGCCCATCAGTGGATATTGTGTGTTCGCTCCACACCAACGAGCCGTCACGTGGAGTTTTTCCAGATTTTCTTGACTTAGGCCTTACTTTTACACAAGGGCCAAGTCTGTGGTTTGAATTGGAATTACTCTATGAAATTAATTAATTAAAATCATTTTCAGGGATAACCGATAAAGTTTAGTAATTCTTATATACAGTAGATAGTTGTTAAATCCCTACACTACTCACACGAGTTTGGTTCATAATTAACCCCTGTAAGCTACTAAAAACCTTTATAAAATTTTGAATTTATTGAGAGTAGGACCACCATAAATCAAAAATTACGTGCGTTTCTATAATACAAGTCGATTATATACTTTTAACTCTGATAACCACCCCCCACTTATTATTTATTCCCAAGTTTTCCAATGAAATAAATAAATTTCCTATATTTAGAAAATTAGTTTTCCTGATATCGGTGGGCAATCATTCTACACTAATTCGTTCTCCGTTAGTAGCTTATATTTTAACATTTTTGGAACACTCATGACGTATGATTACGTTTCATTTCCTACGTCATGTCGCGTGTACACGGATATAATGTTAAAGCAAATCGATAATTCATAATAAGTGATCGCTGCTTTGATTTTTTTTCTGGCTTAAATTATTAAATTGTTTATTGCGAAATTACTTCTTATTTTCTTTTTTTTTCTTCTTTTTTTTTAAGAATTAAATTTCTATTGTGGAAAATCAATGTAACCTGCGTAAAACGGAATAGCACGGTACCGAATACTATTCCGATTTGGCGAGTTTTCTCCTATTTTTAACATAGGAAATTGCTCTATTCAGATGAATTTGTCCTGCTTAGACAGGTTCTGGTTTTTAAACATAGGAAATTGCTCCATTCCGACGAGTTTGTCCTGTTTAGACAGGTTCTGGTTTTTTAAATATAGGAAATTGCTCCATTCCGACGAGTTTGTCCTGTTTAGACAGGTTCTGTTTTTTTTAAACAAGATATTGCTGCATTCTAAAGAATTCCCCCCCGTTTAGGTTTCCTTTTCTTTTTTAAACAGAAAATCGCCCCAGTTCGAAGAATTTATCACGTTTAGGCAGGTTTCCGTTTTATGCAGGTTCCGTTTTGAGTAGGTTTTGCTGTAATTATATATTTAAAATTTAATTAAATTTTTTCGTATATTAATTAATTAAAATTAAAGTAAAAAAGTTATTATATTAAAACGAATTTCATAATTTTTACCTACGTTTCCTTAATTTAAAAGGAAGGTAACTTAAAAAAAAATAATGTCCAACAACACGAAAATAAAAAAATAAAAAAGATGTAATGTAACTTATCAAATTTAAATTTGTAGGCTGTTATTTAAAATTTTACAACTTCTTTATTAATTTTATTTTATTTTTCTTTTCGGAAACAAATATAAATTTTCGTAATTAAATTATTCCTCTGAAAGAAAGAAAGTTAAAAAAAAAAGAATAAAATAAAATAAAAGTCTCAATCTGATATTAAACTAAATAAAATCAGTTTTGAATGAGAAAATTCCCAGAAAAATAATTTTTGGTCAATAATAAATTTCCAAGAAACCCTAACACAAATGCATATGATTTAAAACGAAATCGATGAGGGAAAACTTCGAAAATAATCTAATATCGGATTTAAATATCAGATTATTTTTCTTCGAATTTTTTACTTTCCTCTCGTAAGAGAGAAATCTAACACTCTTATTTAAAAAAAAATTATTTAAGTTAAAAAAATATCGATCATTCTTTATAGATAATTACTCTCTCTACCTTCGTGGAAATTGCAAATTCGATAAAGTTGATTATTATGAATTCGTTCTGCTCGACGTAAAATCAAGCAAATGATTCGTTGTAACGCATAATTCATCATCTCTTTTCTTCGTTGTAACCCAAATAGGAAAATTCACTTCATTTGTAACATCGTTATAACGCTAACTAACTAACTTTCTAAACGACCCTTCGAGTTGGCCAGTTTATAGTGAAATTAATCTGTATATTAAAATCGAAATTTTAAAGTAGATAAACTTGTTCAATTTTAAAGTAATTGGCATTAATTTACAGCTTACAGAACACTGCAATTCATATTTGTTGAATAGTAACGGGATTATACCGTTGAATCGCAAGAAAACAAGTTATATTGTGATAATAAGATTAACTCGATTGTTTAAATATAATCTGGTGGATAAAGTAAGATTATAACATTAAAAAACTGATTAAACATGAGTACATTTTTTTTTTAATATGAATAATTAAATAACTATACGTGTTAGTTTTGACACGTGCAGTATATAACTGAATATCAGAGAGTATGGGGAATTAAATTGATGGAAGAGTGCAACGAAACAATTGAGAGATCTTTTAGGTGGGGACTTTCTACGGGAAAGTGGTTCCTATTTAGGTGTTAGACACGTGAAGAAAACTGGTAAACTTCACGTGAATAGGCTGTTGGACGTATGAGAAACTGACTCCCAATTAAATGAGTTAAACACGTGAAGAAAACACGCTGAAGAAAACTAGTGTAGTGTGGTTTTATCCACTCGTCAACTGGTGGGTGAGCGATAGAGGGTTGGAGGGGCACGTGCCTCCAGGCTCTAAATAAGAAAGGAAGGAAGAATTTGAACAAACAGAATTGTCAACAAAAAGTTAAATGTTATGCTAATATTAATATTGAAAAAAAAAAATAATATTAATTAAAAGATGGCTGTTTTATTCATCTTTATCGTAATTCCGATATGTGCAATTACTATAAAGTTTACATTACTCCCGTTAATTTCAAATTCACTCTACACATCTATGAATATTAATCAACATTTTTTAAAATAAATTATATAAAATTATACATAAACTTTTACAATACAGATAAAACTTTTCTAGTTTAATTGAAAGAAGTCATTACTATAGTCGACATTGATTATAATGCAGCTGTTTGTTTGTTTAGTTAATGAAGTTAGTAAATGGCTTCGCAATAATATTATAAAATATCATTAACCTGCAGATTTTTCATTTAATAACTTAATTTAAATTAAGGACAATGACCTCAGTAATAAAATTCGTTTATTGCTCGGACATCAATTGTTTTGTTTGTATACAGTACCATCCAATTTACTATGCTATTCATTTACTTTAATGCTTATGCAATTCTGAGTTTAGATTACTTTACTTATTGTAAGCAATTACTTATAATTATTATGTATGTGATACTACCGATTAATTTAATATAATTACAATTAATAGAATTTCATTAAATGTTTTCTTGTTTATATTTAAGGCAATTTGTTTATGGGAATTCCGAATTATTTTTCAGATTTAATGAGAAGTAATTAGCTCTTAGAAATTACATAATTTTCTTTTGTTGGAAATTATTTTAGACAATTCTGATTAGACTTTTTTCAAATTTACTTATTTACATAAGAATGATTACATAAATATGGTAATTTAGTACGTCGAATGCGCCATTTAAGCATGTAACATTTGCTCTTTTGGCCATACCATATTTGTTATTGATACTTTTTTCTATATTCTAATGCGTATTTTAAAAAGTAATTTCTTTTTCGGATACAAAACACTATCTTCTGAAGTGGAAACTGGAAAGGTGTGCCAAATATGACAGGTTGTCACGTTCGACACACCTTTTTTCGAATTATTGACTACCACAGAGATGTATTCTTCTATATATATTTCCCGTCTTACAAGTTAGTATTTTTCAAGAAACGACTGTTTTTCTGGTAAACGCAATAATGCCAGAAGCAGCTGAGTTGGTGGGGGGATAAAAATGTCTATTAAACAGTCGAGAAATGTCCAACTTCAACGTTTATTTGTTTATAGATAGAACATCTACTTCGAGAGTCCCCCCCCTATAAAAGAGGGTAGGCCAATGGCTTTACGGAAAATGACGTTTGTAAGAGTATTTAAGTAGCGAGTTATAGCCTAAAGCGCATTTAAAACATCAATACTGCGTTTTCATCTTAGTGCAAGATAAAGACATGAAAAAGTCGATGCGATCTCACGAGGGGGGGAAAAAAGACATTTTGTAAAGCCAAACATTATCGTTTAGGTATTGGGCACATTAAAAATAAGAAGTTAAAAGGTAATGCGTTAAAATAAGAGGGATGAATGTATCTAAAAAAAGCGAAATGGAAAACTGTAGTTCCTCTGGTTTACCAGAAATCGATTCTTTTTTTTTTCTGTTTAGACACTAAACAGGTGTTGACACTTCTTAACAATACCCGGGTCTCGAGTTCTTCGGCGCAGAACTCGAGGCACTTAAATTAATAAACATCTACTTTAATGATAAGCAGTGGGTTATTATATGGAAAAAAGGGATAACCCCACTAACAGAGGCCCACTCGTAAAGGCCTCCAAACCAATCTCATATAAACACATTATTGTAGTAAGAACATGGAAATATGATAGACTCTAGATCGCAGTGTTAAAAAAAAACAAGAACAAAAATTTCCTCTTCGAAGGGGAAATTTTTTAGGGCCTCCTAATTCAAATTTGCCTAGACCCCGCATCACCAATGATGGTAACAATTGAAGTGTTTTTGTGATAAAGAAAAAACTAATGTACCAGAAGAGTGTTTAACTCATCGAAAACCGAAAAAGTGATGGATGAATCGTATCTAATAACTGCGGTTTTGTCAGATAACACGGATAAACGAATCACAGATATATTGTGACAGAAGAGCGCTCGATACAGGGCTATTGTTCTGATAGAAACAGGATGAATTTTATCACGTGACTGAAGCATGACGTTTATTAAATAGCTTTATGCAAGATTTCTATTCGTGGAGCGTATAAAGGAAAATTAATTTATATGCAAGGTGTAGCATGTAAGAAGGTTTTTCATTTGCAGCTGTCACCATTGTACGCTCCAATGATTCCGAATAAAGGCATTGGAAAAACATTTATAAAGCAATACTTCAACATACTCTTTACGGAGGGATGCGGCAGTAAACAAAATTTTAAAATTTATTATTTCTTCTATTCTTTGGTAATTTATTTATTATTAAAGCGTTTTGTTATAAGTGTGTAGCAGTTTAACATACAAAAAATTAGATTAAAATACATTTTTCAGCACGAAATGGTTATTTATCCCGGGGGAAAGCACAGCAATCGATCAAAAATGCCCCCCAGAATTTACGTTTTTTTGCACTCGAAGGACATTTAAACGTCGAGAAATGCAAAAAATTTGGGGTTTTTTCTGTGATTATGGATGTTAGTGTGTGGGGGGCATGAATTTGTTCACCCACTCTTAATAACTTCCGTGCTTTTCGGCCCACTAGTGGCCGAGTGGATAAAATCACTAAACACTGGTCGTGGGTTCGTACCTGAACAACTGGCTGGCCATACGCAGTTTTCAGGGTTTTCTTCGCGATAGTAACACCTAAATAAGGGCCAGTTTCCCATAAAAGACCTCGCGAGAGACATCCCTCCTCGGCAGATCATCACCCACGTGTCTCTCTGTCGTATACGAATAAAACCAAACCCAAACCTGCTCCTTTCGAACATTTCTGAAATTTTGCAGGGAAATTTGTGTATTAGAGGGAAATGTTTCTAGAAATTTTTAGGAAAATCGGACGATTGGTGATACAGCCCCACCCCGTTAATCTCTCCAACCAATTCGAATACTTCAATTGTTAAGGACGATAACAAATAAAGAATGGCGGAAAAGTCCAGCAACATCTTTTTAATTTATGTAATAATTCAAATTTTAAATTATCTAATAAGAATTATTTAAAATATAATTTATCGTGACAAATTTAATTTTCAAAATAACCTTTTACTTTATTTAAATATTCCATCGTTAATAGACACAATTTGCTTAATTTGAATAAATTTAATTAATCAAACTTTAAGAACAATGATTTAATAATCTGCACTTTAAATGGTACCCGTTAATTGAGATGATAATTAGATATCACTCAATACGAATATAGCTATTTAGGGCCTATTATTATTATTATTATTATTATTATTATTTATTAATTATTATTATAATTTCCATATTTTAAGTAGAACAAAGGCTTCATAGAATCCGTAGACTGTCGCGTACGTAAGCTTACATTCTTGATAGATATTTGAAATTCTTAGAGTTAACAGGGGAGAAAAAAGCGCTGCAAACTTATTTGTAATTTTAATGTAACAAAACAGAATATAATAGCTTTATTTGGCGGAATTCTCTTTTATGTTTCCTGGCCTCATAGGAACGCATTTAAACAGAAAATCGAATCCACCCAAACGTTCAACGAAAGCATGACTATTAGCCATAAATGTAGCAATAAAAAAATAATTAAACTATGTACTGATGTATATATATCCACTGTATCAAGTACAATAATATATGTATTATTCAGCAGTTATNATTGCTCTAGCATTAACGACGCGCTACGAGAAATCCAACGCATCAAGCGCATCGCCACAGCCCACGGTTTCAGCAGTAAGTTTATCGATAGGCTTGCGCAAAAAACTCATAGATGCTTAACAGCCGGAGATGCCACTTCTAAACCTCTAAAGCAACAAGGTAAGCGCATTACCGTCGATTTTGACCCTAGAATGAGCCAGGCCTATAACTTCATAGCAAAAAAGGTCAACGCTACTCTCGCATACAGACGCAACCCTACGATTTATAAACTTCTAGCTAACACTAAGGACAAATGCAGCGAAGCCAGGAGACCAGGAGTCTACACCGTCCCATTGGAGGACGGCAGATCTAACCCGTGCAAGAAGCTAACATACATTGGCTCGACCAATAGATCGCTTAAAAAGAGGATAACTGAGCACAAGTACGACGCATACAGCAAAAAATTCACTTAATATCCATCAATTGAGCCATTATAAATGAAAGTGGTATAAGTCCATTTTTGGAAAAAATAAGTTAGTGATGGTTTCAGTGAGACATAATGTCTTTTTTTTATATATTTAATAACACAGTCAATGGTGTATAATATTCTAATAAATTAATCAAAATAATAATAACTGTAAAATGTTATCAAAAGAGTTTTTTGTTTGAAAGTGCAATAAGTCCATTTGTAATAATCAATAATAATTATTGATGCAATTAATACAATTAGTAAGTCAACTGTATACAATGTTTTGAGATCAACAGACAATGTTTCTTTCATCAAAATAAAGATAGTCAACCAGCGCAAGGAGAAACATAAACAACTTTGATTATAGTTTGCCTGAAACAACTTTGAAAGAGGGTGCAAAGTAATTTTCTTGCAGGATGGTGAAAAGTAGAATCTCGATGGACCTTATGGTTTTAAGTATTATTGGGCAGACAAAAGACTAGATCAAAAGTAGTACTCAAAGAGAATAGCTAATGGTGGTACACTCGTGACTTTGGTGGGAATTGGATAGAATGGAAAGACAGATCTAGTATTTATTGAAGGTTGAAATGTATCTGGAGGCAGCTCCAAACTTATGGACAGAAAATTGCTAGACAGACAGGACTTTGAATCCATGCAGGATAATGCAAGCTTCCTTGTATCAAAATCAATGTTATCCTTTCTTCAGAGCATGAACAATTCAACGTTTGAACTGGCAACCCTTCAACGCAGATTTAAACCCAATTAAAAATCTTTGAGGTGGCTTAGTTTTTCAAATGCATAGAAGTGGAAAGCAATACAAAACCATCACTGAACTGAACTAAAGGCTGCTCTCATTGAGGCAAGGGAAAATATTCCACTAAATATCCTTCATCTACTGTTCGGCATTCTGTAGAACTGATGTATTCTTCGAGCAACTTAGTGTATGTATGTTTCTTCATAAGAACAACGTTTCTGCTTTTGTCTGCTCTGGTAAGGGTTATTTCGTTAGTTTGGAGCCATTCTTTACTTTTGCTTACATTTGTCCAGAATTCACTATCCTTGTTGTCTGTTTGCTTGACTCTTTTGCTGAGAGCTGTGTTCCACCTAAAGAAATCCTTATGTTGAGTCTTAATTGGCACAAGCAGCCTTTCAATGTTCGGAATGATGGTATGTGCTGAGATCTTCGAGGGCTTCGGAGCAAACATAAATCCTAATTTGAATACCTGAACCATTTCTTCTGGAGGTTCAATATTGTCCCAGCAGACGATCGGATTCATTAGCCTGTTTTTGTGCGGCTTCTTCTGGTTTTTCATGATCCAAAGCATTTTCTTGTCATATCTCTTGCGAAGTGACTGCTGGACCTGTTCTTGCAAGTTTATAACTCTAGAGTTGACGAACCCCAGCAGCTCCGGGTCCGTATTAAATAGAGCGTTCTCAAGATCGATTAGTTTGTGTAGGTTCGCATACATAGACTTCCTGGTGTTCCGAATTGCTTTTCTAAGGCAGACAAATCTGACTTTTGGGAGTAGTGCTCATTCTTCACCTTCAACCAACGAATCTATCTTCAAGAAAGGGGGAGTACCTATGGGTAGCCCCCTCTCTGGAGACCTCTGCGAATTAGTTGTAAGAAAACTCGATAACCAAGTGTTACAGTCCTTCAACGCGGAAATCGTTCTCTATACGCGCTATGTTGATGATATTCTTATCATCTGGAAGTCCAAGCCGGATCTGAACACCGTTCTTCAGATTGTGAACAACAACCCTTTTGGACTTAAGCTTAAATTAGACCAGCAGGATGACAGGATGGCCCACTTCCTGGACCTCAATATCTTCTTGTATTTATATTTAGAATATATATCTTAAATAAAATGAATGAAATAATTTGATTGAAAATATGAAAGATGATTGAAAAAATTCTCAATGCTAATTAATGTTAAAATTTAATAAAACAATCCAATATGAACTTCTTTTGTCAGAACAAAAACATTGAGAAAAATACTGAATTAGCTTTAATTTTGAAAGAGCTTTTCCAACAAGTATATTAAAAAAATTCAAATCTTTCTTTGAAAACTACTATGAAAGTGCTTAATTGGGATGGCCAGATGGCTGAGACACTAAGAGCAACAGTGTGTTGCTTTAGGGACACTGAAATTTTTAATCTGAAATTGAACAAAAATTTTTCTCAACCTTCATTATGTACTGTATATCAGATTCTATCCTTTAACATTTCAGTTCTCTATTGATTATCAGGTGAAACTTATGATGGGCATAGAAAATAGATCCTCTTAGCATTCATGGAGCAGAAAATATCAAAAATTTATTTATTTAACACTACCACTCAAAACTAGGTATACTTGAATTAAAACCACTAAGAAAACCTAAAACCCAGCAATTTTTAAATAAGTGCCAATAAAAACATTAGCACTTATTTAAAATTTGCTGGGTTTTAGGTTTTTTTTTTAATGGTTTTAATTAATTTATTTATTTACTTAAGTACAAAAGTAATGTTTTTAAGTACAAGACTAATATCCATCATTTTTAAGCGATCTATTGGTCGAGCCAATGTATGTTAGCTTCTTGCACGGGTTAGATCTGCCGTCCTCCAATGGGACGGTGTAGACTCCTGGTCTCCTGGCTTCGCTGCATTTGTCCTTAGTGTTAGCTAGAAGTTTATAAATCGTAGGGTTGCGTCTGTATGCGAGAGTAGCGTTGACCTTTTTTGCTATGAAGTTATAGGCCCGGCTCATTCTAGAGTCAAAATCGACGGTAATGCGCTTACCTTGTTGCTTTAGAGGTTTAGCATCGGCATCTCTGGTTGTTAAGCATCTATGAGTTTTTTGCGCAAGCCTATCGATAAACTTACTGCTGAAACCGTGGGCTGTNGGTGCAAAGTAATTTTCTTGCAGGATGGTGAAAAGTAGAATCTCGATGGACCTTATGGTTTTAAGTATTATTGGGCAGACAAAAGACTAGATCAAAAGTAGTACTCAAAGAGAATAGCTAATGGTGGTACACTCGTGACTTTGGTGGGAATTGGATAGAATGGAAAGACAGATCTAGTATTTATTGAAGGTTGAAATGTATCTGGAGGCAGCTCCAAACTTATGGACAGAAAATTGCTAGACAGACAGGACTTTGAATCCATGCAGGATAATGCAAGCTTCCTTGTATCAAAATCAATGTTATCCTTTCTTCAGAGCATGAACAATTCAACGTTTGAACTGGCAACCCTTCAACGCAGATTTAAACCCAATTAAAAATCTTTGAGGTGGCTTAGTTTTTCAAATGCATAGAAGTGGAAAGCAATACAAAACCATCACTGAACTGAACTAAAGGCTGCTCTCATTGAGGCAAGGGAAAATATTCCACAAGAATGACTGCAATCTTTGAATAATCAATGTGCAATCACATATTTCAGCTTGTTTCCAAAAATGGTAGTAAAATCAGCTACTAATTTTAATTTAAAGATATCACAAGTCAAGATGCTCTATTAACGTTGGACATTCTATTTTTGCTAATAGTATCTAACTCTTTCATTTATTAATCATTTTTATCCAAACTTGTGCAATAATTGTTGATATCTTAGTATAAAATGTACTCAAAAATATCATTAAAGTTACATGAAAATAATAAAGAGTTTCTAGCAATCACTATGTTCTATTACTGTTGGAAGGACTGTACTCCTCCAATTTATCATAACTACTTTACTACAGTAAATGTAAAAGTGAAATAACATTGAAATCTAAATAAGTTTGTTATTACTAGGTATCTTAACAAAGTAATTTACTTTTTATACTTGTTTGTTTATACATTCTTATATAATATAACTCAAAATATTTCTGACAAGTTAATAAAAGTTGATTATTTGTCTACTTATATGTTATCATTTTTATTATTATTTTTTACATTAAAACGAGCAATTATTTATTGTGACATTGTCACAATGCCAGGCTGCAGTTTTACACAAATCATATTTTTAGTTTAATTTAAAATATATGCTCTCCATTTCAAATTAGTGATGTATTGTCTTTGTATATTATACTTATCCTGTTAACAATAGAGTTGTGCCAGTCATCTATCTAACACTTTTAGGGAAAACTTTTTTGAATTGAAATAATGTGAGTTCCAGTTTGCATCAGAAAATCGTATATAGTTGATTGGAGCCTCCTGCCCCTAAACTTTCCATATCTGGTCTCTGCTTTCATCCTTCTATCCATTGAAATTTGAAAGAAGAAGATAGAAAAAAGAAAAAACATAACTCTTAAGACAAAAATTAAAGAAAAAAGACATTGCTCTATTAGCCTACAATTTAAAAAAAATATGTTCCTAAATATTGTCACTCACACACAAACTTAAGTTTGAAAATTTTCAAAAATATATTTTAATAGTTAACTGTTCATAAGCATATTTTAAATTTTATGTAAAGTTTGAATTATAATCTTTACAGTTACTATTACATCTGACTAATTTTATCTACAAGTAAAGATAAAAATAAATTTTCTGCACAGTAAATAAGTTCCTATCATTTACTGTCAAAAAAGTTAAAATTTAAATACTGTTTTGAATATTTATTTATTTTTTATAATTATTAAAATAATAGATTATAAGGGCTGGATGGATGAGGTGGTTAGAGCATCAGCTTACTGCTCTGGGGTCCTGAATTGAATCTCAGCAGAAGAATTTTTCAGAGATAGTTTAACTCAGATAAGTCAAGTCCTGTCTATTACCACCCAGCTATTCCATTATGGGCCTGACTGAATCCATAATGGGTCTAAAACAAAGGCACTCTTAGTGTCCACAGTGGAAAAAATTTGTAATAAATCTATAATATAAATTAAAATAATTTAATGTACAATTTAATAAATAATAGTAAGGACATTATTAAAATTATGAGTTATTAATATTTTATACCTGTAGGACGTGTAATTCCTAAGACACCAATTTCTGCTAATTTTTTGAAAATTTTGTGAGCTGGATAAGTTCCTTCTTCCTCCCATTGATCCACATATGGATTAATGTCATTATCAATAATCTGAAATATTTGTTTGAAATTTTAATAAATATCATTTAGTTTTTACTATATAAAATTAAAGTTTAATTTAATTATCACTCTGATTTAAAAAAAAAAAACTTGAGACATGTTTTGTAAATATAAATTTTACTTAATACATAGAAAAATACATGCATCCTCTACTTACTGTTAGTCATTCATTCCTAAATGACATTGTTTTTATTCTGTGTATAAAATCCAGTTTTACTTTAATTTTCAAGTGAAAAATAAGATTCATCATCTTAATGTAAAAAATTGAATTTTACAGCAGTTTTGCAGCCATGATTTTCAAAAAGGTTTTACATTTGTCACTGTTATTGTTTAGCTGTTGATTTTGAACAATCAACTTGATGATATTGGATGATTTCATTACTTTTCAGGCATAAGAAGAAGAAATTTCATACTTCTGAGCAAGTTTTATACAAGATTTTTTTCTATGTGTCATTGTTTTCAAAAACAAAAACACACTACTTATTCTTACTCCAGCACTTGAATTTTAATATAATCACAAATGTTTCCGGCCCCATTTAGGGGCCTTCATCCAGTAAGTGAGCCATTCTATAAATCAAAAAGTTATGGAATTTTCTATTTTTGAAAGTCTTATACATGCTATGACTCAGTTAAAAAGTTTAAATTATTATATACTTTAATCATTTATAATTTATAATTTTAAAACTGTATCTGGTTAAGTAAAGAATAATTTAAAAATTTTTTAAATGTGTCATAGCACATATGGAATATTCTGTTTTCAAAAGTCTTTATAATTTATTTGATTTATAGAATGGCTCTCTTACATGATGATAGCCTCTAAATGTGGCTGAAAACATTTGTATTTATATTAAAATTTGAGCGCTAGAGTAAATATGAATGGTGTGTTTTTGTTTTTGATCAACAGTTCTAGCTGTTGTGTGAGTTTAGATGTTTTCAAAAAAATGTGTTATTTTTTATGAGTATCTTTTCGTTAATTCTACTAGATCCTGGAGTTCTATTCATTGTTTGGCCATTCTTCAGTTTTTTCATATCATAAATAATTTGACAACCAATTCTGAAATTTTTTACAACAATAAAAATCTGGTTTACTGGAGTATTTATATAAACCTAAGCTATCAAGTTTCAATATTATTCTTTGTTGGACTAGAATATCTCAAACATGATGCAACCTATAAAAATATTTCTTATACAAATGCAGATTATCTTCACTTAGCAATTTTCTAATGGATATTTCAAAACATTCCTAGTGCTTTAGTACTTCAAACTTAAAATACAGATTTTTAATAGCTGAGAATTTTTTGCAAACAGTAACCATATTATACCTTCTTACAATGACTTTTGGGAATGAGTCATAATAATTATAGCATTTTTATTGAGTTGGTAAGACCAAGCTAATATTGATATTATTATATGAACTTTCGTATACTATACTCTGTATTTTTAATATCTATATTTTTTTATTTTTCTATCAATAATCATTATCTTTATAAATAGCAATCAAATAAAAAAAATTATCTTTTGAATACTTTATGGATTTGAAATAACTTATCAGAAATAGGCAAATGTTTTCTTTTCAGAAAGTAATGATTTTAATAATTAATTTGTGATATAATCTCCAAAAGAAAACAGTTTGGTTTGTTTACATCTGCAGAATTTGTATCTGTTGCAAATTGAAAATCCATAAACTATTCAAAAGATAATGTTTTTGATTTGCTGGCTGTTTATAAAGATAATGATTATTGATAGAAAAATAAAAAAACTACAGATATTAAAAATACAGAGTACAGTATACAAAACTTCATATAATATTGCCCAACACAAAGATAGCAAAAGAGAATCATTTTAAAATCTACTATAACATACAAAATATCTAATACAAAAAACATCTTAATTCTGAAAGATAAAAACTGATATTGCATTAATTAATACAAAAACAGTTAGCTTTATTTTGCTAGAATACATGGTTAAAATATCTTGGTCTTAGTTCAACATTTGTGGAATCTATGTGCATGCTTTCTGTGCATTTTGTCTCATTTCCCCATAAACTATAATCACTTTACATCTTCACATGCCTTATACNATTTAACTCTCATGAATAATCTATCCATTAATAAGAGAAATGATAAGTAAATCTATCTTTTAACTATTTTAAAAGTGCAAATATAAGACTTTAATACATATAAAAATTGCTTTATTAGAGCATATATCAATACAATTCTGAACAGTTATAGTGATATAGACTTAACCTCAGAAAAATATAATTGCATTCAGAAATTGCATTGATATATTTTATATTTGTTAAAGTTAAAAAGGAGTAGTTTTGTTTATTTGAGAAATATAACACTTAATTATCACTTCATAAAATTATTAAATGAAGCACATACTTTACTAATGCTGGCATTGTTATCTCTGTATGAACTATAATTGACATAGGAACACCACCACAGTTTATATGTGATAATTCTTCAAGGAAAGCAACAGTAAAAGAATAATCAAGTCCAAGTCCTCCATATTCTTAAAATTGAAAAAAATATATATAAATATGACAAACATATAATCCTGTAATTAGCTTATGTTAAAATATATGTTAATACTCAACAAAACAATTTCATAACTTCATTTTAGTTTTTGTTTCATATATTAATTTGTTTTAATATATGAAATTAGACTATCATTATTTCATTATAATATTAATCAGTAAATCAATATAAATGCAAAATTAATTACACGTAAGAACATATATCAAATGATCTGCTGGATTTTATTATGCTATAATCAGGGCTGTGGAGTCGGAGTCGGAGTCGTGAGTTTTGATGTTTTAGCCGGAGTCAGAATTGTCAAAAAATCCGCCGACTCCGACTCCTTTTTACTTACCAACTTGTTATGTATATAAAACAGAAAAGTATTGGAATCATGTCAAATTTGATCCTCCAAGTTTTTTTTTTGCAAATCTACACGTTTGGAGACCTCCCGAACCCCCCAAAAAGTCAATAAAGGGGAAAAATTCGCATGCGTGTGTGTTGGCATCTAATTTGTTTAATTTCTTTATTTTCTGTTCTGAGATATTAAACAATATCTCAGAACGGGTAAAGTTTAAGAAACGAAATGTGGCACTGTAGCTTGCGTATAAAGGTGCATTATTACTATTAAATTTTGGTTCTTAATTAAAGGTCGACAGGGTAAGACATAAAAGTGGTCATGTGTCATATCTCTTAATGAATATTTTATTCGTTATTAGCGTTCAAAATTTAATAAAATAAAACTCGTCTTTACCCTCAAAGTAAGCTTTTTTTACCATTTTATAATAGTACAGTAAAACCCGTTAAGATGTTCTCGCTTAAGATGTTAGAATGTATATGGGGACATGATTTAGTTCAATCACTTTGACTTAAATAACTAACTCCTGTGTTAAACCATCCAACTCGTATTCTGACCACTCTGACCACAGAAATTATTAGGCTTCAAACAGGGTGAACGAAATCATGCCCCCCCACACACAGTCTAACATCCACACATATAGAAAAAACCTCGAATCTTTTGCATATCTCAAAATTTCAAGGTGTCCCAAGTCCAAAAATGTAAACATTTGGGAGGGATCATTTTTTGACCGAGTGCTACACTTTTCCTCTGTTATATATCACAGCTGGGAAAGTAAAAATTATCGAATACATATTTATATATTACTTAGAGAAGTCTTTTAGCTTTGGAATAAAAAGTTTCTACACTCTATCTTTATTACAACTCTATTTATTGAATATTTTATTCAATAAATCATCAGAATTTCGTGATGACATCAGAATTTCCGGGTTTCTTTCGGTAACAAGTCTGCCCCTAGTCGGAGTCGGAGTCGGATGGTAAGGAAAAGTCAAAGTCGGAGTCAGAGTTGGAGTCGGTAGATTTTTACGCGACTCCAAAGCCCTGGTTATAATATACCTACATTAGCTGTGTACTGTACATTGTGGCCATAATAGTTTGACAATCCAAAAGATCATTTGGTATTAATCAAGAATTGAATTATTTCATATTTATATTTAGAATATATATCTTAAATAAAATGAATGAAATAATTTGATTGAAAATATGAAAGATGATTGAAAAAATTCTCAATGCTAATTAATGTTAAAATTTAATAAAACAATCCAATATGAACTTCTTTTGTCAGAACAAAAACATTGAGAAAAATACTGAATTAGCTTTAATTTTGAAAGAGCTTTTCCAACAAGTATATTAAAAAAATTCAAATCTTTCTTTGAAAACTACTATGAAAGTGCTTAATTGGGATGGCCAGATGGCTGAGACACTAAGAGCAACAGTGTGTTGCTTTAGGGACACTGAAATTTTTAATCTGAAATTGAACAAAAATTTTTCTCAACCTTCATTATGTACTGTATATCAGATTCTATCCTTTAACATTTCAGTTCTCTATTGATTATCAGGTGAAACTTATGATGGGCATAGAAAATAGATCCTCTTAGCATTCATGGAGCAGAAAATATCAAAAATTTATTTATTTAACACTACCACTCAAAACTAGGTATACTTGAATTAAAACCACTAAGAAAACCTAAAACCCAGCAATTTTTAAATAAGTGCCAATAAAAACATTAGCACTTATTTAAAATTTGCTGGGTTTTAGGTTTTTTTTTTAATGGTTTTAATTAATTTATTTATTTACTTAAGTACAAAAGTAATGTTTTTAAGTACAAGACTAATATCCATCATTTTTAAGCGATCTATTGGTCGAGCCAATGTATGTTAGCTTCTTGCACGGGTTAGATCTGCCGTCCTCCAATGGGACGGTGTAGACTCCTGGTCTCCTGGCTTCGCTGCATTTGTCCTTAGTGTTAGCTAGAAGTTTATAAATCGTAGGGTTGCGTCTGTATGCGAGAGTAGCGTTGACCTTTTTTGCTATGAAGTTATAGGCCCGGCTCATTCTAGAGTCAAAATCGACGGTAATGCGCTTACCTTGTTGCTTTAGAGGTTTAGCATCGGCATCTCCGGTTGTTAANGAGTTTTTTGTTTGAAAGTGCAATAAGTCCATTTGTAATAATCAATAATAATTATTGATGCAATTAATACAATTAGTAAGTCAACTGTATACAATGTTTTGAGATCAACAGACAATGTTTCTTTCATCAAAATAAAGATAGTCAACCAGCGCAAGGAGAAACATAAACAACTTTGATTATAGTTTGCCTGAAACAACTTTGAAAGAGGGTGCAAAGTAATTTTCTTGCAGGATGGTGAAAAGTAGAATCTCGATGGACCTTATGGTTTTAAGTATTATTGGGCAGACAAAAGACTAGATCAAAAGTAGTACTCAAAGAGAATAGCTAATGGTGGTACACTCGTGACTTTGGTGGGAATTGGATAGAATGGAAAGACAGATCTAGTATTTATTGAAGGTTGAAATGTATCTGGAGGCAGCTCCAAACTTATGGACAGAAAATTGCTAGACAGACAGGACTTTGAATCCATGCAGGATAATGCAAGCTTCCTTGTATCAAAATCAATGTTATCCTTTCTTCAGAGCATGAACAATTCAACGTTTGAACTGGCAACCCTTCAACGCAGATTTAAACCCAATTAAAAATCTTTGAGGTGGCTTAGTTTTTCAAATGCATAGAAGTGGAAAGCAATACAAAACCATCACTGAACTGAACTAAAGGCTGCTCTCATTGAGGCAAGGGAAAATATTCCACAAGAATGACTGCAATCTTTGAATAATCAATGTGCAATCACATATTTCAGCTTGTTTCCAAAAATGGTAGTAAAATCAGCTACTAATTTTAATTTAAAGATATCACAAGTCAAGATGCTCTATTAACGTTGGACATTCTATTTTTGCTAATAGTATCTAACTCTTTCATTTATTAATCATTTTTATCCAAACTTGTGCAATAATTGTTGATATCTTAGTATAAAATGTACTCAAAAATATCATTAAAGTTACATGAAAATAATAAAGAGTTTCTAGCAATCACTATGTTCTATTACTGTTGGAAGGACTGTACTCCTCCAATTTATCATAACTACTTTACTACAGTAAATGTAAAAGTGAAATAACATTGAAATCTAAATAAGTTTGTTATTACTAGGTATCTTAACAAAGTAATTTACTTTTTATACTTGTTTGTTTATACATTCTTATATAATATAACTCAAAATATTTCTGACAAGTTAATAAAAGTTGATTATTTGTCTACTTATATGTTATCATTTTTATTATTATTTTTTACATTAAAACGAGCAATTATTTATTGTGACATTGTCACAATGCCAGGCTGCAGTTTTACACAAATCATATTTTTAGTTTAATTTAAAATATATGCTCTCCATTTCAAATTAGTGATGTATTGTCTTTGTATATTATACTTATCCTGTTAACAATAGAGTTGTGCCAGTCATCTATCTAACACTTTTAGGGAAAACTTTTTTGAATTGAAATAATGTGAGTTCCAGTTTGCATCAGAAAATCGTATATAGTTGATTGGAGCCTCCTGCCCCTAAACTTTCCATATCTGGTCTCTGCTTTCATCCTTCTATCCATTGAAATTTGAAAGAAGAAGATAGAAAAAAGAAAAAACATAACTCTTAAGACAAAAATTAAAGAAAAAAGACATTGCTCTATTAGCCTACAATTTAAAAAAAATATGTTCCTAAATATTGTCACTCACACACAAACTTAAGTTTGAAAATTTTCAAAAATATATTTTAATAGTTAACTGTTCATAAGCATATTTTAAATTTTATGTAAAGTTTGAATTATAATCTTTACAGTTACTATTACATCTGACTAATTTTATCTACAAGTAAAGATAAAAATAAATTTTCTGCACAGTAAATAAGTTCCTATCATTTACTGTCAAAAAAGTTAAAATTTAAATACTGTTTTGAATATTTATTTATTTTTTATAATTATTAAAATAATAGATTATAAGGGCTGGATGGATGAGGTGGTTAGAGCATCAGCTTACTGCTCTGGGGTCCTGAATTGAATCTCAGCAGAAGAATTTTTCAGAGATAGTTTAACTCAGATAAGTCAAGTCCTGTCTATTACCACCCAGCTATTCCATTATGGGCCTGACTGAATCCATAATGGGTCTAAAACAAAGGCACTCTTAGTGTCCACAGTGGAAAAAATTTGTAATAAATCTATAATATAAATTAAAATAATTTAATGTACAATTTAATAAATAATAGTAAGGACATTATTAAAATTATGAGTTATTAATATTTTATACCTGTAGGACGTGTAATTCCTAAGACACCAATTTCTGCTAATTTTTTGAAAATTTTGTGAGCTGGATAAGTTCCTTCTTCCTCCCATTGATCCACATATGGATTAATGTCATTATCAATAATCTGAAATATTTGTTTGAAATTTTAATAAATATCATTTAGTTTTTACTATATAAAATTAAAGTTTAATTTAATTATCACTCTGATTTAAAAAAAAAAAACTTGAGACATGTTTTGTAAATATAAATTTTACTTAATACATAGAAAAATACATGCATCCTCTACTTACTGTTAGTCATTCATTCCTAAATGACATTGTTTTTATTCTGTGTATAAAATCCAGTTTTACTTTAATTTTCAAGTGAAAAATAAGATTCATCATCTTAATGTAAAAAATTGAATTTTACAGCAGTTTTGCAGCCATGATTTTCAAAAAGGTTTTACATTTGTCACTGTTATTGTTTAGCTGTTGATTTTGAACAATCAACTTGATGATATTGGATGATTTCATTACTTTTCAGGCATAAGAAGAAGAAATTTCATACTTCTGAGCAAGTTTTATACAAGATTTTTTTCTATGTGTCATTGTTTTCAAAAACAAAAACACACTACTTATTCTTACTCCAGCACTTGAATTTTAATATAATCACAAATGTTTCCGGCCCCATTTAGGGGCCTTCATCCAGTAAGTGAGCCATTCTATAAATCAAAAAGTTATGGAATTTTCTATTTTTGAAAGTCTTATACATGCTATGACTCAGTTAAAAAGTTTAAATTATTATATACTTTAATCATTTATAATTTATAATTTTAAAACTGTATCTGGTTAAGTAAAGAATAATTTAAAAATTTTTTAAATGTGTCATAGCACATATGGAATATTCTGTTTTCAAAAGTCTTTATAATTTATTTGATTTATAGAATGGCTCTCTTACATGATGATAGCCTCTAAATGTGGCTGAAAACATTTGTATTTATATTAAAATTTGAGCGCTAGAGTAAATATGAATGGTGTGTTTTTGTTTTTGATCAACAGTTCTAGCTGTTGTGTGAGTTTAGATGTTTTCAAAAAAATGTGTTATTTTTTATGAGTATCTTTTCGTTAATTCTACTAGATCCTGGAGTTCTATTCATTGTTTGGCCATTCTTCAGTTTTTTCATATCATAAATAATTTGACAACCAATTCTGAAATTTTTTACAACAATAAAAATCTGGTTTACTGGAGTATTTATATAAACCTAAGCTATCAAGTTTCAATATTATTCTTTGTTGGACTAGAATATCTCAAACATGATGCAACCTATAAAAATATTTCTTATACAAATGCAGATTATCTTCACTTAGCAATTTTCTAATGGATATTTCAAAACATTCCTAGTGCTTTAGTACTTCAAACTTAAAATACAGATTTTTAATAGCTGAGAATTTTTTGCAAACAGTAACCATATTATACCTTCTTACAATGACTTTTGGGAATGAGTCATAATAATTATAGCATTTTTATTGAGTTGGTAAGACCAAGCTAATATTGATATTATTATATGAACTTTCGTATACTATACTCTGTATTTTTAATATCTATATTTTTTTATTTTTCTATCAATAATCATTATCTTTATAAATAGCAATCAAATAAAAAAAATTATCTTTTGAATACTTTATGGATTTGAAATAACTTATCAGAAATAGGCAAATGTTTTCTTTTCAGAAAGTAATGATTTTAATAATTAATTTGTGATATAATCTCCAAAAGAAAACAGTTTGGTTTGTTTACATCTGCAGAATTTGTATCTGTTGCAAATTGAAAATCCATAAACTATTCAAAAGATAATGTTTTTGATTTGCTGGCTGTTTATAAAGATAATGATTATTGATAGAAAAATAAAAAAACTACAGATATTAAAAATACAGAGTACAGTATACAAAACTTCATATAATATTGCCCAACACAAAGATAGCAAAAGAGAATCATTTTAAAATCTACTATAACATACAAAATATCTAATACAAAAAACATCTTAATTCTGAAAGATAAAAACTGATATTGCATTAATTAATACAAAAACAGTTAGCTTTATTTTGCTAGAATACATGGTTAAAATATCTTGGTCTTAGTTCAACATTTGTGGAATCTATGTGCATGCTTTTTGTGCATTTTGTCTCATTTCCCCATAAACTATAATCACTTTACATCTTCACATGCCTTATACTCATGAACACTTGTATTCATAACTATAATGCCTTCATTGTCAATAGTGTAATGTTGCAACTAATTAGCAGACTGTATAATGTTGAATTTTTTATAAGGACATTGGCTTTATGTGTTGTCATGTGATTTGTGAAGTTCACAGCTTTAATTTGTATTTTTTTTTAAATTTTTGTTTGAAAAATTTATATATTGCCATAGAACTTCTGCACAATTTACGCCCGTTTCTTGTTTAATTAATTAACTTATACATATTATCATGCAATACTGAAAAGAGTAGACCAAGTTCTTATGCTATTGGTTTGCTAAATTTTAATGACATAAATTTGAATTTTTCAGATATTCTATTTGAAACATTCCATTATAAAACTTATTTCTTTAAACCTGTTGCAACCCTCAGGAGATGAAAAATGTTCACATTTCATTAAAATATTATGTTGAAAGGACTTTGGTTTGTGTAGTGTATTTAGTGACAATAATACAGTAAAACCTGATTAACTCAAATTCCTTGAAATTTTTAAATTTAAATTCTGAACTCTTTTCCCCCAACCAATTCAAGTTAACTAGGTTCTATCGTATTAACTACAAATCTTTAAATTACAAAATAGTTGCTATAAAACCCTACAAATTACAACTTCAAAATAATTAGCTAGAGGAGTTGAGAGGAAAAACCTTAATTGCTTAATCTAGATATATCTCAAAATATTATGCAATGTATGAAATTCCTTTTCATTTTCTATATTTTATCCAATAAGTTTAGAAACAGATATTTATTTCATAAAATTAAATACAGCATTTAACCAGTATGTATTTTACATTTAAAAAATTTAGTATCCTGAATCATTTCAAACACTTAACAGAGTACCTATACCTATATATATACTTGCATATAGTTAAATAATAACTAATTTTATATTCTGTGGTTTATTTTATTACCTTCCTAACGCTTTTCCTCATTTCTTCGTGTTCTTGAGTGAACTTAATACTGACTCCATACTCACTACTTCTACTTGACGGGGTTATATAAAAAAATCTTCTACTTTCGTTCCTCGTAACTTTTGCAGATAAACACTGTAAAAATCTAGCAGACTGCCTTTGCACAGATCGATATTTAAACATTGTTGAACGAATTAAACGAGCTTTAATTAATGAAAATAACAACAACAGATGACTTACGAGTAATCGTTTCTTAATCAAGTAATAAGAAAAATTATCATACTATTATCGATAACAACGTGTTAAAAGTTCAACCACGTGATTTTTATCTTGTAAACAACTAAACAGTTCGACCACGTGGTTTTCAAGATAACGTTTGCTGATTGGACGATTTAAAATTTAAATTATAATTCCTAAAGTAATTGATACATACTTTACAGTTTATATATATATTTAACCTATATAAATTTTAATATTTTATATAATGTTAGAATTTTTTTTGTGAATATAAAGTTATTTTTTATTCTGAATTTGATAACCGTTCAATGAACTGTGATTGTAATCACTTATCTTGATTGTAATTATATAATCATGAAGATTAAGCCAATATAAATTAGCTCATTGGCTTAAAGAGTTTACGTAAATATATTTATTGATAAAAGACTAAATCGCATTAGTTAATTAAGAGATAAGTTATTGTAATCAATGGAGATAACAAAACTAAACTGCACAACAAAACAAAACTTTATTTTTTACTTCCTATTATTACATTCTTTTTTCTTTCTTTCTTTGATGATGATCTTTAATTGAATGAATTAGATTTTCTGTCTCATAATCTCTTTCCTTAAAATGCTAGGATAAGTTAATTTAAGTCATTCGCGATATAACAGGTAACACCAATCTTATCTCCCATCCATTCCACCTTTTAATTTAAGCACCGAAATTTGATTGATTAATGTCCCTTATATACAAGCTACCATGGCAAATTTTGGAGTTTTAGAGGAAGGTTTCTCCCTCTACAACTCTCTCGTTGGAAAACAAAGTGGTTGCCACAAATCAGTCAGCAGGAGAATTTTGTCGCGGAAAGGATGAAGAATGTGTTCGTTGAACGTGATGAATGTAAATTTAAGAAATGTGTGTCGTTTCGTCGTATGGAAAGTAAATAGATCGTAAATTTTAGATGGTTGTTCGGTGTGTAAATAATCGAATCATAATTTCGTTTCAAGCTAACTACTGTGTTTTTATCTGAAACGGTCAGACCGCTCGCACTATGGTTGAATTGTGCAATGCAAGTGTCAATTGGCGAGCGTCGAGATTTCCACAAAGACAGCATGCCTCAAATTGCGCCCGAAAATACCTAACGAGTCTCAGCCGAAACGTTAAATCACGCTTATCAAATCAGTTAACACGAAAGAACTCCAGGTTGCGTCGTCCCGCGCACGGTTCACGATATATGACGGGAGTGGACGAATTTTGCGACACGCAAATTTCGGTTATGGGTGACGAACGATTGCAAGTAACGTTCGTTGGCACGCTTTATTCGCTTTTAAGGGCTTTCGTTGGGTTCTCGAGAAGCAGATCATCATGGTATAACGGCAAGCACTCTGGACCAGGCAGATTTAAAACGTGTTATAAATCTGCCTGATTGTTTTGCGAGAAATTTTCTGATTGTTTTGCGAGAAATTTTCTGATTATTTTACGTGCGCTTGTCGAAAAAAAGATTTTGGCGTTCTTCGGGCCTGCGTAGCGGCGCGAAATCATCGCTTTGATATAGTCTAGTCGATAATTCTTGTGGAATCATTTGGTACGAGATGTTCAACAGCCGACAACAATGCTCGAAACAAACCTATTTTGTTGCGGTCACGGGTATTGTATTCATTCAGGACTTCCAAAGTGTTGGAGGTAGATGTGACTACTGTATAATCTTACATTACACGGCGAGTTACGGAGATGGTGAATTTATTATGTTCTTTCCGTTGCAACGTTTGTCCGAACACAAAACTAAGCGTTTCTCTAACACACGTAGCATGGAATGTGTAAGCTTTTTGAAAACGACGAATTGCTATACACTTAACTAACGCAATGCTATGAAGGAACGAACACAAACAGTTTCTAATTGTAAGAGACGTTAAAGATATTCCGATACCACGTCCGGAAATAGAAAAACGACACGTGATTCAACGTCCCAGTCAGCAGTTAGATTCCTGAAATTCCATTATTTATAATTCACTGTGAACTCCGGTTCTAAACAAGAATATGCGATAAATTATTTCGAAAATCCATATGCGAAACTTTCAGTACGCGAATATTTTCCGTCGCTACTTTCGATTCGAAATTTTTCCATATAAACATTTTGTGAGGTTGTGGAAGCAGCGATTTGCTTTGCTCTGTTAACATCAGTGTTTATTACATCACAATAAAACCAGAGTGAATGTTTCAACGCGGACAACAATGTCACTTCACAACTGCGATCGAATCTAGTGTTTGATATTCCGACGTTGACATATAAAGCATCCACGGAAATACCATGTACCATTAATTAATTAAGCAGCAATCGAGATAGTTGAGTCGCGTCAGGATGGCCGAGCGGTCTAAGGCGCCAGACTCAAGGGAAACCTTCCGTATTAATGCGGGGACGTGCATTATGGTCCACGATAGTGGGCGTGGGTTCGAATCCCACTCCTGACATAAAGTTTTTTTTTTATGTACGTGTGATTGATTGAAAATGTTTCTGTTAGTATGACGTATGTTTGCGCCTGGAAGACATTTTTTAATTCCTTTCGTCCGAAACTCTATTTAAAACATTTTATATTACAGCTTAAATTAATTATAATTGCTAAGTAATAAAGTTAAAATCTTAATTTTTATTTTAACTTAGAGAAAGTATACATTTTTAAGTTTAAATTTATACTTTCGCTAATATTTAAAATTAATATTTTCATTTCTTCCACCAGAGGGAGAAGTATATTTCCGGTTAGTCTGATGTTCACATTTCACAATCAAGTATGTGGAAATGACGATTAACACTATTATGCCATAAAGTCTCATTCACGAATATGGCAAGGATTGGTTTAAAAAGAGATATAATCGTCGTTTCGGTAAGTATTTGTATCTAATAACTAGATCTACTAATAACTTAGACAATTAAATCTTATGGAGAAAACTGAATATGAAATTATAGTAGATTCGTCAAAGCTATTTAAACGTGATTCAATCCCCCCAATCCCCCGAGCAAATCTCAGATAATATCCCAACTGTCTTATTCAGAGGTGTATTGTACCTACACAAGTCATCTGATAGAATCACAATACAAATAAACAGCTATTAAGATTTTTCATGACATTAATTAACAGTTTACTGAATTAACCTTCATTTTTTTTATACATATATTAATTAATGACTATTGCGGTCTATAGATTGTTTGGACGTTTAGTTGTGTACTAAAAATATAGTCGCTCGTTTCGGCTTTGAGGTGCAAGAATTGAAAAACTGTTGCAATGCCTCTTCGATATAAATATTACAATATAATTTGTAACATTCCGGTCTCCTTATTTAAAGAAATGAAATGTATTGTAATTAATACAGTAAAGTATATTTAAATATAAACTGGAATCGCATCACATCGAAGTTTTTCTGTTTCGGCAAATTTCCATTTTGAACCAGTTTTAGGGTGTTTTTTTTTTCTAAATTATACACAGATAAACATCATATTGTTAGATTTTTATTTTTAATGATAAAATTCACTTTTATGTAGGTAAAAAATGTTTATTAAATGGAATCATTTTGGATAATTTGGATTAAAACTAAAAGTGGAAGTATTTGAATGCAAGAGGTGAGAACTTTTCCATTTAAAAAGTTCTCTTTCTTGAGAACTTGTGTGAGGTATTTCAAGGAATCCTAAAGTTTTAGGATTCCTTTCTTATTATCAGCAAACAAGCCAATTCAAGAAATGAGAACTAGTGTCTCGTTCTGTCATCAGAAATAATGATTACAGTAATATAGAGACCAAGTTATTCTGTGATATGATTTCTCAAGGAATTTTAATAATCTACTTATTAATACTTTACTCTCTGTAATTACCAACAGTGTTATCCAAAGTAAAGATTTCCTTTTCCAATAATGAAACTAGTGATCTTGACCATGTCTTTCTTAATTATAAGCAATAAACAGAGATCAAGATTAAAATAATTCACTTTATTTACTCATACTGATTTAACAATGCATTTTGGATTGATAAAATATTTTCCAATCCCTCATCGGGCTTATTGTTTCAGTGCCCAAGGTCATTGTCTTTCTACCCAACTTCACATTTGTGACACCTTTTATTTCATTAAGAACCATAGTGAAGTCACGCCATGCTTTGTTGGGATGCAAACCATTGTATTACCTACTAGCATCCCCCATTGCGGCTTTGCCCGCTCTTATATACATATAGAACTTTGAAAATTTGAACTAATCATTCATTAATTATTTGTTGATAATCCACGTTGTATGTGAAAACCCGCTGTAATTTTGAAACTCCGAATAAGATTATCATTATCTTGCATGGTTTTCTGCAATCTTTCAATGAGTTCCCTTTTCAAAGTTGGGTTTATATTCGATCAGGCTAATATCTGGTCAGATTCAGACATGAAATAGATCTGTAAAAATTTAGGAGTGTCTTCTGGATCAGGAAGTAAACTGTCAATCAAATGATAAACTTCACCCTGGATTTTAAATGTAGGCACAAAATTCCCTTCTCTTATTTCTTTTGCTCCAAATGATGTCATTTGAAATAGTGTTGTACTGTCTAGAATTGTCTAAGAAATGTATAGAAAGAGAATCTGTTTTTAAAATCAAATTTTCAATGAAATCAGGAGGTTGTTCAAGAACAATTTTCTTCGCAGCACAGCAACATTATATTAGCATTAATTTTATTTTTAAGAAAAAGTTATTTTGCAAATAATCCACTGTTACCTGATGACATGCAAATTTTCCATTTTGTTTGGCTTTTCATGTTAGATATACTGTTGAGGGGAATGATATATATTTGTTCACTATACTCAATTGTATTCTGCAAAAATATAGTGTATTGCATTTCCAATGTTGTTTTCAAGGAAGGTAATAAAATGCAGTTATGCTAAATGTATTAAATGTAAGTTGGAATTGGAATACTTTCAGGTGTTTTTAGTGTTCTGACTAATATATGAAAAAACAGATTAATGGTTAGTTTTGTCATTTTTTCGATTTGAGTTTTGTAGGCTTGAGGAACTGTTGTTATTTAAATTTTGCCTGCAATTTTTACATGTGAATTGTTATTCTAAGGAAAGGATGGCAGAACAGATATTATGCAGTAGCTGCAGCTTGGTTATGGGCTATTGCATCATACCAAATAATTCACACAAGTTGAAGCAGCAGTTGAACAGAGTGAGTATTTAACATAAAGTCCACATAGCCAGTCTCATATTAGTGTCTTCTTTCTGTGGGATATTTTTAAGAGTATGATACAATTCATCAAAGCTTGGAAATGGCATTCTGAAATAATTAAGAAGTTTTTGGTTTGTCCTTTCAAAGCTGGTTAAACAACATATTAAAAAGTTCCTTGTTATAAATAACTGTTCACAAATGGATGTACTTAATACCATATATTTTTCTTTTTAAGAATTGAAGTCCCAGGAACTTTATTATTGCATTGTAATGAGCATCCATGGTAACTGACCAACATAAAACAAACTCTTCCATCTGACTGCAGTGCATCTGCTGAAAAAACAATGCACTGTGAACCACCATTCTGCAGAACTTCTGACCTAAATTGGGCCTTAGTATGAAGATCATCTTTAAATAAAGTTGAAAACATGAACATTGATAAAAATTGCAAAGATACAATAGTATTTCAGTTATTCAAATTGATTCAGTCTGCAGGTGCAGGTGATTCAGACAATGAAAGATTCAGATAAGTGGATTTACAAATAAAAAATGAAATTGCAGGTTACCAGCACAGTATTGTACATGTACAGTATTTAGCATCATACAGATCTGTCAGAGCAAGCTAATTTCTATGGTATAAGCAAAGTGCAGCACTACGTCACTGTTTTTCTTAGGCTACATCCTACGTGGCAGCGTCCAGCGACCGCGAGCAGAAAAAATCTTTGTACACGCATTCCAACTCATGAGCGACTTCTGTCCGGAGTGGACGCGTGTTGTTTACAAAATGACGGTGAGATGACTTTGTCGAAGACTTGCTACGGAAAATATAACAAGCATTAAAATGGTAAATTTGACAGGTAATTGTTATCACTAACTAGACACACAACAAATATAAAGAATCTTCATAGAATAATAAGTTAAAAAAGTTTTATTTTTAAAATGTTAGATTTACAAAATCAGAAATTATTAAATTACATAAAAGATTATTAAAGTACATACAACATATATACACAATTTATTTGTCATTCTGTTTTCATTCATCTACAAAATCAACCATTTTCTTCAATGGAAGCATGAGCAGTGGAAGCGACGATCAAACTGGCTTGGTATCTGCTTCCTGCACATGCGTGTAGAAGCATCATCTGGTGACCACCAGATGATGCTTCACACTATGTGTGCATCCAGAGTAACAACATCTGTGCATCCGGATGCACAGATTTGTGCATCTGGATTGCACAGATTTGTGCATCTGGATTGCACAGATTGTGATGCCGGATGCACAGATGCATCGGCAAAAACAAATGGCGTGCATCCGGAGTAACCACATCTGTGGTTACTCTGGATGCACGCCATTTGTTTGAACCAGTTTGTCTGCTCTGCTTGGAAGCATGCTTGTGGTTGCTGGATGCTGCCATGTGGAACATAGCCTTAATATCTGAAATAGTAGCTGCTTCCACAAATTTTTCAGCAATACATTTCCCCAGATTCTCTTAATGCATGGATGATCTCAAGATTTTCTGCTATGGTAAAAACAACTCATTACCATGAGTTTGCAAACACAGTGTAAACATAAGAAAATTGTAGTGTAATGCCAGTGGGAGAGAGAGAGAGAAAAAGGAGGGCAAGTGGTAGTTTAGATTATTGGACATTTGGTTAATTGGCATTCAGATAATTGGAATTTTACCATATATAAATAAATTTAATTGATGCACAGAAATAAAAGTACAGTAATGTGCCCATATTTTCAGCTATCTTCACAAATAGTGAAGAATATATTGACTGAATAGCATTGCTATGGGCTATGAAGATAACATACCAGAATAAACATCAAAGATAATAAATTTGATTAATTCAATAGTTCTGATACATTTATATAAAATCTCCATCTGTAGCAATATCATTCAGTCAAACTGTTCTCCATTGTGCCTGAAGATGGTAAATATAAATATGATATATATCATTACATTGTGTCATTACATTATTTGTATGTAGCTAAGTTTTAAGTATAAGCTTCTAATAAGATATTTTTCATTTTTTACAGTTAACTGAGAATCTATGGATTCACACAACATTTTGTTTATTGATTCAAGACAAAAATAAATTATATGAGATTTAATAAGAAAGGAAGATGACAAAGTTTTTACATTTTTTTGTCATTCTAGTATCTTTAAACAATTCCTTCCAGGTATGAAAAACATGATTATTTAATTATGATTTAGTAAAAATTATATTTACAAAGTAAATGATGTACTTTTAAATGTTTAGAATTTGAATTTATGATTTTATTTTTTGATTATATTTTTTACATTGTAAATAAATTACTACCTAACTAACATTCTTCACAAAAATTTTAACTTTGCAATTAGTTTATCACTTATTTTAATCTTGTTTTTGAAGATAAAACAATTAAATGTTAATGTTTATTTTTATTTTATTTTTCAAACTACATAAAAGACAAGAATAAATTTAAAAAGTTAAATTTGTTCAAGCATACAACTTATTTTTTAAAAATTGCATTTATATTGGTTTTATTTTATCTTCTAATTTTTTCTAAATAGCAATTTCTTGCATAGCCAATCAACATGATTAATTTTAAATTATTCTGTTTTATAAACATAGGGATGTCAATAAATTATGTAATGCAGACTGGATGAGCATGTTGATAATCATTACAATAGTATGAGGGTATATACAAAGATTAAGTATGCTGTATCTTAACCCATGAATAACAATGATTCATTTTTGTTTCCAAACAGCAAACTATACTGTTTGTATTTAATTAATAAAATAGCATGGGATACCAAACATTATGCTATGTATTATAGCGTAGTACAACTAAGGGACTCGATTGAAGGTGTGTTACATAATTCTGGGGATGGGCATGTACAATGTGTCAAGGAGCAATAAAGGATGGTTGGTGGTTGAAAAGAATAAATATGATATTACATAATTTATGCACAATCCCATATATAGATTCTTAAAGATCTTCATAATTATTTAACTGTAACAAAAACCAATACAACTCATATTGAAACATAAAAGGAATTTAATACAGACTATGTTATGTGTATATTAGTGGTACAATTTTGCCACACACCTGCTAATTACATCATACGTCATTATACTTAAGTTTTTGAAGTGTCATGGTACGTCATGTTTTTAAATATTTAAATATAAATTATAATGATTTATCTCTATGGGATAATAAATCCTGGAGTGAAGTGTTACTTGAACCAACAAAAATATATGTTGATTCCTAATATAATTTTCTGAAATTACATTGTGAAAGCATATGAATTTTATTTCACAAACTACAGTAGACCCCCCTATAACACGGATTTGTATAACACGGCGAAAAAATTGCGATAGTGTTTGTATAACACACTAAAAGAGATTCGTATAACACGGTAAAACGTCATTGCTGACTCGTGTCGCAACAGGATTGGTCAAATCTGGACCAATAGTGGACATTGCATAAACCGTTGAGTTTAAACGAGCAGCAGACCTACTAAAAACCATTTATTATTTAACGGCCATAAAAATTACATTTATATTAATGATGTCTCCAAAGTTCAGTAAATTTTTCACAGAAAAATAAGTTATCAGGGAACACGCGCACGTTGTTTGATGAGCTGCTCCGCGACGAAAACAAGCTTAAGCAATGGCATCTTCGAATGTGTGCACTTGGTAAGTAATCCTACAATTTTTTGTTTATAGCATAGTTTGTATGGATTATTCCCAAAAAATTTTATGTGATTTGGAAATGTTGAGTCAAATTAGTCTAGAATTGATTAATTTTATGGAAGAAAACCTTTCAAACAGCTGTAGCCACTAAACTGCGCACATGCTGGGCTGTGATTGGCTCATGTATTCAGTGCCGGCCCGAGGCAAGTTTTAGGGTGGAGTGAGATCCTATTATGGTGCCCGGGCCACCCCCGGGCACCATAATAGGATCTCACTCCACCGTGGGTCACATAATAGGATCTCACTCCACCGTGGGTCAAGTGCATGGGCGGTGGAACCCCGCCCATGCACTTGACCCACGCACATCTCAACAGATAAGGCCATTCACATACTGGCCACATGCTTGCAATTAAAATATAGAAAAGTGAAAAATTATTTTTTCCTTTACTTTTTATACCACTGAGGCGGCCTTACCATAGGGCCTGGAGCGGCTGCTCCATTCGCCCTATGGTAGGGCCGGCTCTGCATGTATTTAAGTGACTAGTACAACACGGAATTCATATAATATGGAACGTATCTACTGTGTTATAGGAGGGGTCTACTGTATATAACAAGTAACAGTCAAATATTAGTTTTATATATGTTTAACAGATAGTAATTTTATATATATAATTTTTATTTTTAACAGAAAGAAGAAATGAATTCAAAGACGACAAAAATATTTTTCAGACCTTTATTTATAATAGTCAGTTTTGTCATCATCTGGTGTGTAATTTATCTTCCAATCAACAGCTCCCGTTCTCATCCACCAGACACTAGGTGGATGTTATATAATAGAGATTTACATCAGTATGTTCTTCCGGAAAATGTTACAACAATATTAGAACCTAAATTAAATTGTAGAAATAATTCTTCAAAAAGTTTATTTTTACTTGTAATTGTATGTTCTTCCGTAACAAATTTTGCACCTCGTCAAGCCATTAGAGAAACTTGGGCTACTGCTAAGGTTCCCGAAACCATGAAAATTCTATTTCTTTTGGGTAAGTCAGAAAATGACACACAGAATGCTGCTGTAATGGAAGAAAATGCAAATTATTCTGATATAATTCAAGAAAACTTTTTAGATACTTATAATAATTTAACTGTGAAGTCAACAATGCTGTTAAAATGGGTGAACGATAGTTGTCGCCAAGCCAAATACGTAATGAAGACAGATGATGATATGTTCGTTCATTTGCCAAATCTAGTTAAATTTTTAAAAAATAGTACTCAAAAACATTTGTTAGTTGGTTGTCTCATAAGTGGTGCCGTTCCCATTAAAGACTGGCATTCCAAGTGGTATGTTCCAGATAATGTATATTCTGAATATACGTATCCAAATTACTTATCTGGGACAGGTTATGTAATGTCAGATAATATTGTATCTACATTATATAATACTGCTTTAAATACTCCTTTGTTTTACTTAGAAGATATTTTCATTACAGGAATATGTGCTCGTAAAGCCGGCATCAAACCGGTAAATAACAACGGATTTAAATTCTATAAACGTAAAAATGATCCATGTATTTTTCAGAAAATAATTACAAGTCACAAAATGACACCGTCTGAACTTCGCGAGATATGGAAGAAAGTCAACAGTCCGTCCATTAAGTGTGTCCGAAAACGTTTAGCCACATTAAAACACCGTACTTAGGGCTTTCCATTTTTATCTTGCCAAATAGAAAGGATTTTTATAATTGTTATTAGTGATCTATATTATGTCTGGATTAAAAAGTAATTACAGCTATGATTAAATATATCAAAAAATTAATGACATATTTTTGAGAATGTTAAATATAACGAAGCTTATAATATTGATAGATTGTTAAAGGAATTTTTCTATGCAAAGGCATTTATCTTGCAAAAATAATCTTTTAAATAGCAGAGAAAGTATATTATAAAAGTGTTCATCAAATAGTCTTTCCAATAATAATCTAATGAATTAAATACCATAACTGTAAATTCAATTTACAGAAGTTTCTTTTAAATATAATAAATATTGCTTATTTTACTTGATTTTAAAATATTTACACTCGTATATGATATATATATATTCTATATTCTAAAAATCAAGTAAAATAAACAAAAACAAATGACATAAAATAATTTCTATATTATAACTGTATTTTAATTGTCCAATTAATGTTTAAAGAGAAATACTCTTTAAATTTAATGTCTGAGCTTAATAATAATACAAATTGGCTTGTTAATGTTATATAACAAATGCTCCTAATGTCCTACACTTAAAGTGTTTTAAATATATTTAAGAATTTGGCTTATTTTGTCACTTAATAATTGCAACTTCATATACTTATTTTACGATGTATTGTAAAAATTAACTAGTACTTAATATTGTGTGAAAATATATCCTTTGTAAGTAGCTTACTTAATTTTTAATAATTCAGTGGACTGGTTTTTGGACAGATATTTGTTTTTGGTTAATTTAGCATTGAATATTTGTTTTTGGTTAATTTAATTTGAACCTGTGATAAAATATTATTATTGTTAATATTTAGGATTTTGTCTGTTCAGTTTTATATGTATAGAAGCTCAATTTCTAAGCTTATATGCCATAATATACTGTGCATACATACATACACACAATTCTTAATGCAAGATAATATAATCCTGAAATTAATATATTAATTAAAACATTGTAATATAGCATTGTATTATATTAAATACTGCAAAAGAAAGTTGTAGTGCAGTATTATTATAATTCAGGGTTTAAATTTTGTTTTTTAATTGTATTTTATCTTTCTAGTAATATTGTGTTTGTACTTTTTAAAGTATCAAAAATTATCTAGGAATGCATGTTATAAATTATTGTGTCAGTATAAGTCATAAATCATGCTATAATGTTAAATAGGAATTAGAACACAAAGAATGGCGAGTAACATTTCCAATTGTCAGTCTCATAATTTGTAGAAATGTTTGAATCCAAAATTTTATTTACTTAACTACATTTTAAATTTTCACTAAATTCACTATCAGAAGCTTGAAAGGAACAAATTATCTCAAAGTTCAATATTCAAAAAATTATTTCAATAATAGAATGAACTTCTGATTGTGGAGATGTGAAAAATATTTGTATGAACATATCTTAGGTTTAGTTGTTTATTCTTTCTTTACATTAAAGATATATATCCGCAGTGGGCAAGCAAGAGTTCAGTGAGAGCCGAAATGTAAGTTTTGCAAAATGCATGGGAGCCGCAGTTCTGTACTTTTTTATTCTGTACCGTGATTTTATTATATAATATAAATATAATATAAAACAAATATTGAATTTTTTTAATANGGAAATAAAATTGTAAAAATAATAATAAATAGCAGAAATTAACACTTTCAGCAAGAGCCGCATTTGCCCATGTCTGATATATATCTTAATATAACAATAAAGTGATACAACATATCAAAATTTTAAAAATTAATTTAATATAAAAGTAAAATATGCTTTAATGCTTTCGATTTATAAATGTTTTAATGCATTTATATATTTATATATATTGACTCAGTTATTCTGTATTACATATACTGTATAACCGAGAATGTTATTTTTGTTATCTTCTGTTGCTTTCTCTATCATACTTTGAAATTTTGTGTTAAAATAAAAAGTAATGCATTAATTAAGGAAAATTAGAAAAAAAAAACAAAGGAAAAAACTAGAAATAGCAAGTATTCAAGCCCTTTCAAATTGACATGATTCATCATCAGGAATGCTTATAAATGTTTAAGTAGAATGCTTTCATCAAGAAGGTGATCAAGTAGTTATAAACTGATAGCAGTTATGTTACAAAAGAAAATAATGTTTTATGATTTATTTGTAATCATAGTAACTGCTATTTGTTTATATTTGCTAGCTCTCACCTTTCTGACAATAGAATTCTATTTGGACATTCATAGCTGAGTTGTGATAACAAGTGCTCAAACACTTCCAAGTTATTTCTAGTTTATTGTAATATTTTTCTAATTTTTCCAGTATTAAAACATTAGTTTCCATTTTATCTATGGAGTTCTGCATTAATTTTATCTTTTATACTTAAATAAAGAAATCATTTTACTTATATTATCTGATCTGATTTATTAAGAATCTCTCTTAAAAAACTCTCTCTAAAATAAGTTCTTAATATCAAAAAGTATTAAGTGTATTTGAATATCATTTAATATTTTATAATATTTATTTGGATATTGTGATGATTTCTCATCAGTCTTTGTAAACAGATACAATTTTTATGCTCATTTCTCAGTTTAGTAAGCTGTAATTTTTGCATGTAATGGTTTCCATATAGCCAATAAACCATTCAGTTCCATAGAACGTGTGATAGTAGCATATTCATTAAATATATTAATCATTTGGTCTGTTTATGAAATTATGATTGGGACGTAATAATATACATGTTGTGTTTAATTAATATCATAAACTGTATGTTATGTCTCATAAACCAGATAGAATATAAACATTGAAAAATAATAATAATTGTTTCATGAGTAATAAAATATTTAAATATTATTTCCATAATTTTTTTATGGAATATATATTTTTATATGTATTAAGTTACTTAGCAGTTCCTGTTATGCTGATTTTCAGATACATAAAACAATTTTGATTTATGTAGCATCCTTGTGCTTTAAAGAAAATTTTTGCCTCTGTCCATTAACATAGCCCTAGCAAGTCATTGTCTTGTTAATAAATTCTATTTTTGATACTTTACTGGTGATTGAAAATTGAATTCTCATTAACTGGGAAATATGAAAATTGTGTGTAGATTTTATTTATACTTAAATATTTATTGACTATTATACAAGTAATCTTCCTACAATAATATATCCTAGTAATTTATAAGTTAATTTTCTGCATTTATTAAATTCATACATTCCTATAAGCATAGTGTAAATTTATATGTAAACTTTAGATAACAATTAAGGGCCAGATACATAAAAATATTAATTAAAATTAACAATTAATAAAACTGCAAGGATGATGATGTGTGGTTTATCAAACATCAATAATAGTCTTAAGAAACTTTTGATTTGAATGACGAGGCATTGTTTCTCAATTTATGTTAATTGCAAGAATTTTATTCGTAATGAAGTTTCGATAAACAATACAGATTATCGTATGTGCAACTTTACCATCCATTAATATTTTTATGCATTTTCCCTAAATTGTTTAATGGGAGTTTTATAAACTGTGTATCATACATTTGAATCTCAGTTATGTAAAAATTTATTTGCTACTTAATTTTACTTTATAAGTAAGATTCTTTTCATAATTTCCTAATCATTACTGTATTTAGTAAGTTCTTAGATATATTAATCTAAGCATTGTCAGCTTATATATATGTATGTTACTTTTTAAGCATTGTGAAAGCACTTATATAATTTAAGTGATGATTTTAATTTTATTTACTTTATGTATCTGGTTACATATCATTGATGTAACTTATTGCTTATAATAAAAACAAAAATTCATTAGTTTTAAGGTCAATAAAATGCCAACAGTAGGCCATAATGAAATTTCCATCCAAACTGTAGGCAGAAATTTGTTTCTGTAGAGAATTTGTTAATGAAAATATCTATTTTTGTGTATTTGTGTTGAATAATTTTGTAAATGTTTTTTGTATGGTATGCCATATATCTAAAGATCTGTTCTCATATATTTACGGTATTTCAATCTTTATCTTCACAGAAAAGAAGACAAAAAAAAAAAAAAAAAATGGAATTTCTCCACTAATGTATTGTTTGTCAGCCATATTTTCAATGTAAAATTTTGTTATCTTTCTTATTTTGTAGGAAGAATGTTTATAAATAAATGATCTCATATTTTAGTTGAAAATATTGTAATTTGCATGATATATAATTTACATTTATAAACCATAAATTTTATTGTTGGATTTAAGCTGTTTTGAAGTGTAAGTTAATGATAATAAATACTGAAAAATTATTTATTAATGATATTTATTGTAAAATTTATTAAAATGAATTAGACAGTACTATATGCATATCATGGGGTTTTTTTTCATTTTGAACACAATTAGTGACGTAGGTAGTTTGTGCTGCCCGGAATTTTCGAGTTTTCCACTCACCAGTACAATATACACATCAGACAAGAAAATAGAGAGAAAAAGAGAGATAAACTGCTGTCTCCTACTATGCTACTGATGAACACAAGGATCTTTACTTTCTCAGTTGTTAAGTATACTCTACATAACAACGGAAAGTATAAATATTAGTCGTGTAGAATTTGACTCTCCGGTGTTTTTGTAAAGATTGATTATTCATTTTTTCGAATTTATCAACATCTGTAGTTGATGCCTTTGTTTATTTTGAAGTATTTTGCAAAAAGGTATTAAAATGAAGTTAGTGAAAAAAATGAAAATGTGGGTGTAACAAAGCAAATGTAGATAAGGCGTGGTGTTAGTATACGGACAAACAATACGGAAATGACATAAATTCAACCTGACAAAAGGTACAAAAAAAAAGATATAATAATCGACACAAAACATAAAAAAAAACAAAGTAGTATATTCAATTTCTATGGAGAAGGTCATTTCGAATGGAAAGTTTCATGAAAACAATTAATTGAAAAGTGACCATCCTATTAAACCAGTACTTAGAGAAATGGGCTATTAAAATATAATGAAAGAATCGGCAAGTTGAATTTAATTCTTAATAATTTTAAGTCAGGACACTCAAGAACTTTTGTAGGGTCTGGGGTTAGAGCGTGCCTCTTTTACTCTTTAACTATTATTATTTCATTTAATACATGAAATGTGTAAATGTATTTTTATTAATGTCCAAGCGTTGTTATCGAAATTGCGACGGTCTTCAGCATGGGGTAAGAATACAGGTGATACCAGAGTTAATGTGTCAAGTTACCGATAACTCTTTAGAGTCGCTCTAAGGTGAGAGGTTGATTTATCTATTTGGTTAGTAGGTAGTTTTACCGTTTTCAAGCATTTTTGTAACTTTTTCTACCGTTCTGTCAAAAAATATCTTATTCGTAATTACATTTTTAAATTTTATATCGTGTAAAGAAAGAAAAAAAGTAAATAAATTTGCATTTTACTGTTTTATTACAAATGTATGTCAATATAATTAAGAAAACCATAGCATATATTCTGATACATTTAAATAACCATAGAAATTTAATTCAGATAAAGATAAACTATTTTTAAAATAATTTATTAACTTTAACACTACATAAAGTGTGCTATACAATTTTACTTGTTCAGTATAGTGAGAAATAGTATTTTGGATGAAAAATTTTTGTATTTTTGACATGAGAAATTACGTTTCTTATCACACATTTGCTCTACATATTTTGGTAATTTATATAATAATCTGCATTATTAAAAGTAGAATATGAAAGAAGATTTATTGATTGCCTACTACACCTGTCCTCTGTTTATATAGGCCTAAAACATCACTACAATATTTAACATTCTTGAATCCGTGTCGGTATTTTCCTTCATTCAAACACGATGTGGTGCAATCACTCGGCCACTTAGCATTTTTCATCATTAACTTTAATCACTAATATATCTTTCTTTTAAACTCCATGTCATCACTAATCACTATAATATTATCTGAACTCTCTCCATCCTACATTTACCTGTTTTATTTGTCAATGTTGTTTAAATAGTTGGAATTTCCTCTTTTTCTTCTAACAGTCTATATTTGAAATAATTACTGCGACAACGATATAGCGTGAAATACACGGGCTACATCGTTACTGCGCAAGGAGCATATAGCACTTGCCTGCAATGAAAATTGTTTAAACCTGTGAATAGCTTACACCGTCAGTATTTAATTTTGAACTAACTCGGTTTGTTTTTATTTCTGAACGAAACTTTTTAAATGCTAATAAGCTCCCTCCAGCAGACCAGTAGATAAAACCACTAAACAGTGATAGATAGATAGTCACCGGTTCGGACATGGCCAACGGGACGACTATGTGAAGTTTTCCGGGTTTTCTTTACAACAGTAACACCTAAATAGCGCCCAGCTTCCCATAAAAATCTTTCATGGATTCATACTTTCGGCACGTTGCTCGCGTTGCCGTAACCAAATAAACCAAACTACTACTAATCAGTTATTTATTGTGACATCGTCACAATGTCCTTAACTATTTTAGAGGTATCTTGTCCCTGTAAATCACACTTTTCCTCTTAGGTATCAGGCAGAATTCTATTGCTATCTATCTCTTTTCGGGGTAAATATTTGAATTAAAGTAACGTGATATTCAGTTTGCATCAAAAGCTCCTCTATAGTTAATCGGGGACTTCTGCCCGTAAGATTTCCATATCTGGCAAGGATGTTCAACAATCTAACTCCATTATCGAGATTGAGAAAGGACAGTCAGAAGTTATTGGCTATAATGTTTTCAAATTGCAGCCCAATAATTTTTCTATAAACAAAAAATATTTACAAGAACATACTTTCAACTTTACAAATACACAAACTAGATATTTATTGGTTAAAAGTAGTTGGCTATTGCAACTCGATTACACAATAAATATCACAATGAAAAATTTTGATTGAGTGCAATATGGTTGGACATACACGAACTGTTGACTTTTGTATTCGTTCTAAGGCGTCATAATTGCACAGGACAAGAACTTCGACGACAGAAAAAAACAAAAAGTCTCACCGAGATTCGAACTCGGATCGCTGGATTCAAAGTCCAGAGTGCTTACCGTTACACCATGAGACCTCCGCATGAGCAACTTCTCGAAAGCCCATTTATAAGCCAAACAGCGTGCCAACGGACATTTCTTGGTTCGTTCGTCACATGCAACGGAGATTTGAGTGTCGCAAAAGAGTTATCGTCCTCCGTCGTATATCGCGCAGGGCGGAACATTTTCACCTTTCTTCGCGTTAACTAATTTGATGGGCGTCGTTCAACGATTCGGCTGAAATTCGTTAAGTATTTTCGATCGCACGCTGTCTTTCGTAGTGGAAATCGCGACGTTCTCCAACTGACACTTGCATTGCACGATTTGGTGCAATGCAAGTGTCAGTATTGTGCCTCTGTGGTGCGAGCGCCGTGACCGCTTCCGATAAAAACACGCTTGAAACGAATTAGTGATTCGATTATTTAGACACCGATCACGGACAGCCATCGACAATTTACGATCCGTTTGCTTTCCACACGACGAAACGAAACACGTTTCTTAAATTCTTTTTCACCATGTCCGCCGACCTCAACCGTCATTCTGTTCGCGACAGATTTGTGGCAACAGCTTCGCTTTTTAACGAGAAAGTGTAGACGGAGAGACTTCCATTATCGGCAACAACAGATGCGGCGATATCTTTACGCGATAGTCGATAAGGCAATCTGCAATGCATTAAGGTGATATGCGGCAGGCGGATCTGGCGAGGTCCCATGGTGTAATGGTTAGCACTCTGGACTCTGAATCCAGTGATCCGAGTTCAAATCTCGGTGGGGCCTTTTTTTTCTTGGCCCTGTCATCGTTCACGCAATTGAAGGCGACAGCGACAGTAGAATTCACAAACTTCTTTTGCTTTGAATTTAGAACAGAAACTGTGCTTCACGCAAGTGCAGAGTTTCTGCTCGACGCTTTGCAACGTTTCCATATGTTTATTCTACTTCAGCGACGGTTTCAAAACGGAATTCAACATGTTGCAAAGTTGTGACCCAATTAGCATTATAGTTTCGAATCACAAAATGTCTTCCGGGCGCTTACGTCACACTAAAATAGACATTTTCAATCAACCGCTCATAACAAAAGTTCGTGTCAGGAGTGGGATTCGAACCCACGCCCACTATCGTGGACCAGAATGCACGCTCCCGAATTATACAGGAAAGGTCTACCTTGAGTCTGGCGCCTTAGACCGCTCGGCCATCCTGACGTTATTCTGCGATTACGATTGATGCCTAAACAATGGATAATGTTCATTTCTCGTTATGTTCAAGCAGTTTTATGACAGGCCGACGTTTAACTAACTAAACGACGAATCAATTGCAATTGTTTAGTTTACGGAATCTCGAAGAAGTTATGACATGTTTTGTCTCTTACAAGAAATGAAATTTCCCCCGACTCAGTGATGACGTCGACGTTAAATTACGAGTCGTTTTTCCATTTTGACACCAGAGAATTGGAATTAGAGACGGGAGGTCCCGATTGGCGTACTTCTAATGCAAGACAGAAGTCACTTTATTTCAATTCGAAACTCTTTTCTCGAAAGGAGTTAAATAGAGGACAGGCCCGAATCTATTGCTAACAGGAAAAGTACGATGTACAGGGGCGAGGCAGTACATTACTAATTTTAGATTGAGAGCATATATTTTAAATTAAATAAATTTAGGATATGGTGAAAAATTGCTTGGTGTATGTGTAAATTTACATCTTTATTTTCAGTTGTTAAATATTATAAAGATTTGATANCAGTTAATTGTTAGAAAGATCATTTCAACTTTAATTATAAATTAGTGCGCATATAATATTTAAACTGATACACGTAGGCAATTAATATAAATTTAAAAAGTTTTATTAAGTAAAAGTTTATATACACGTTTAATTGTTCAACATAATTATAATTGTAGCTTAGACATATGCTAACTGCGATAGTTCCCTTTTGTTTTCATTCGGGTGTCCAGTGTTGACACGCACGTTGCTGGCGAAAATCCATTATTTTCCGGTCAGAATTTCATCCTCGGTTGAGAGATTTCAAACGACCGAAGACGGTTCTAAGTTGTCACCGTCGACGTTAATTAACTGAAGTGGAAGAACACGTCCCTCGTAAGCGATGACGAAGGACATGTATCATTCCAAAAATCGTCAGCAGAAAAGGGAAGACGCCAAACCGCCATTGAAAGTCACATCCGATGAATGAAGTCAAGTCGCGTCCGGTCATTAGGTCACAGCCAGGTAAAAGTCCAAATCCGGGTAGAAAACGTCACATTCGGGAAAAAAGTCACATCCGGTGAGAAGACCTTGCTGATTTATTTCTTCCAGAAGAAGAAGAACTTCTTCTACCAAGGCTTCTTTTTCCTCTTTCTCAGAATCGATTTACACTCCTCTTGCAGTCCTTGCTCGCGTGCCTGTCTCTGCACCGACCATTCCGGAACTTCTGGTATCTCTGTTCCAGGTAATCGATGACAGATGACGTGCTGTCATCGGTAATGGTGACAATCACCCGTTTCAGACAATTTCTGGTAGAGAACGGAAACTGTTGTTGCTCGTGTTCAGATAAAGCAAATTAAAATTCTCTGTAAATAGGGAAAGAAGAAGATTATTGAAACGATTGCCATTTAAGGTAAGCGTTTTAAGGTTTGTCAGCCCTCTAAATATGGTGGAAGGAAGAAACGTCAACAAATTTCTATGCAGACGTAATACCTCTAGAGATCGCAATCCACGGAAAAGGGTCTCCGGAAGATCCTCTAAACCAGTGATTCTCAAACTTTTTCGATCCACCGCCCCCTTTGTTCCATAAAGTTATACCCAACGCCCCCTAACGCATTTTCTCTTGTGTGAGAAAAGGATTGGAAATATTCTTAGGAAAACTTTTCTATGAATCTCACACTTTGTGCCCTTACTGNCGTAGTAAATTAATATAAAGTTTAAAAGTTTTATTAAGTAAAAGTTTATACACATTTAATTGTTCGACATAATTATAATTGTGGCTTAGACATATGCTAACTGCGATATTTCCCGTTTGTTTTCATTCGGGTGTCCAGTGTTGACACGCACGTTGCTGGCGAAAATCCATTATTATCCGGTCAGAATTTCATCCTCGATTGAGAGGTTTCAAACGACCGAAGACGGTGCTAAGTTGTCACCGTCGACTTTAATTAACTGAAGTGGATGAACACGTCCCTCGTAAGCGATGACGAAGGACATGTATCATTCCAAAAATCGTCAGCAGAAAAGGGAAGACGCCAAACCGCCATTGAAAGTCACATCCGATGAATGAAGTCAAGTCGCGTCCGGTCATTAGGTCACAGCCAGGTAAAAGTCCAAATCCGGGTAGAAAACGTCACATTCGGGAAAAAAGTCACATCCGGTGAGAAGACCTTGCTGATTTATTTCTTCCAGAAGAAGAAGAAGAACTTCTTCTACCAAGGCTTCTTTTTCCTCTTTCTCAGAATCGATTTACACTCCTCTTGCAGTCCTTGCTCGCGTGCCTGTCTCTGCACCGACCATTCCGGAACTTCTGGATATCTCTGTTCCAGGTAATCGATGACAGATAACGTGATCTCATCGGAAATGGTGACAATCACTCGTTTCAGACAATTTCTGGTAGAGAACGGAAACTGTTGTTGCTCGTGTTCAGATAAAGCAAATTAAAATTCTCTGTAAATAGGGAAAGAAGGAGATTGTCATTTAAAATAAGCGTTTTAAGGTTTGTCAGCCCCTCTAAATATGGCGTGAGGAAGAAACGTCAACAAATTTCTATGCAGACGTAATACCTCTAGAGATCGCAATCCACGGAAAAGGGTCTCCGGAAGATCCTCTAACCGATTGTCGAAGAGATGTAAAGATTTCAGTCTATTCAAACCACGAAATGCGTCTTCTGGAAAACTTTTTATTCTTCCTAATACTACGTGAATCATTGTTAATCATGGGAGAGGATTGAATAATCCGTTCGGAAACTTTTCCGTCATCACTCGTAACACATAGATTTTGTCAATGTTGGGTAACTTTTCTAAATTGTACGACACATTTTTCATATGATATAAGACGATGTCACGAAGTTTCGGTAGGTTTCCGATTGCAATTTGCGAATTCGGTGGAACGTCTTCGGAAATCAAAAAGAATTGCTTGACTCTCTCATCTCGCAGGGAAGTTTTCACGTCGGGAGAGGGTAGGACGCAATCTCTTAACATCACCGAGAAAAAGTAAGTAGAATTAGTGCACTCACGAATCTGTTAGGCGTCGAAAATGTTTCCTCGACACACCACGTAAACCGTTTTCACGTAATCGTTGACGAAAACAACGTTCGATCCGCATTTCACCTGTCGATTCATTTTTACAGTTGTGTAGCCAAATCGGTCGCTGACGAAGATCCACCCCTTTATTGACACTCAAAGGAGTAACAATTGAGTTAAGAAGATTTTCTGCACCGTCTGAAAGGAAAGTAAAACTTATGAACTTCTGACCGGATCTATTTTTACGAACAGACACCGGAACGTTCTTTCAACTTCAGATAAATAAATAATTGTTCGAGGACAACAATGGTGGACTCTTGCCACATTTATCGACGGAAGATAGAATGTGGTTTTAGAGACTAATTCAATTGTACAGGGGTTTTCCGGAAATAAAATTGTTTTGTATAAATTTATTCATATAATCGAATGTTAAAGGAATTATATAAGCAATAATTTTATCTAGTTTTAGTGTTACGAGATCGAAGGCTTATTAACAGGTGTTAAAGATTTCTTTCGATTTCAATTATTTTTTATATAAAGCAAATTTCACTCTCCGTAAGAGGAATTCCTATACGTCACGATAAAGTAACGAGTTACCTTACTCTAAACGTTACTCTTACCGGATAAAGAGACATTAAACATTTACCTGGAGGGAGAACCGTGGCCACGCCATCGACATCGCTAGTTATACAATTCCTTATATTGGGGTCGTAAACAGGTATGTCGTTAAATCGATAAACACTGACAGAAAGGTTTCTTTTTCTCTTTAAAACGCGATGATACGATAACGCTGTAGCAATAACCGGTTGGAAATACGAATGTGACGTAAAGACGGGATTTCTTTCGAAAATTCCTTTTCCTTCGAGGATGTATTTCCATTTCTAGACGTATCGAAAGATCGAACCTCTTTCCCTAACTTCCTTTGTATGATAATCGCGTAGATCCGTAAAGTTGGCTTTTCGGACGTTCGACCTATTAAAAATTTGTCATTGATGCGAGATGAGGATGCTGATGAGGAGGAGAAGAATTCCTTCGCCTTTTCATTGTCTTCGTTTCTCCGAATCTCACGTCCCCGATTTCCGTCCCAAAATCATTTTCCCAAATTTTGTACATCCTTTTTTTCGCGATAAAATACAGGACGAACTTGGAATTATAAACATAATTTTAAGAGAAAAATTTTCGAGTATCATTCAAAATTCGATGATAATTTTGTCATTTATTAAAACTTAAAGCTTTGTTTATGACGGAAGTGGAACACCTTCGGTTATTCAATAATCGCATAGGGGTACTCCTTCTATCTTCTAAACCGCATCGATGCGACTGTCGAAAAAATTGTACCGGGGTGTTTCGGCGCGTAAGTTGTGTGACGTCTACGGTATCGATTCGTCAACTGTCTACTACATAAAGAGGTAAAGAGTACTAATGTATTCATATACTGTACAATGTTTCATTTATTGTTTACTTAATTTCCATTTAAAATTTATTTTAGGTTTTAGTTGTCTACTGTACACTTTTAGACGCTCGGGTGGTGTATAATTAGTGGTTACGGGTGTGTTGACGTACTATAACAGAGAGACGGACTACAATGGGAATTTATATGTCTATAATTTTTCCAAATTGCAGTCCAATTACTTTAAAATATTTTGATGTTTTTTCATTAACTCCTACAGAAAAATTCCGAATTAGAGATAATAATTACTTTTACGTTTAAACAAGCTAACGTAAGTACCAACTAAACGAAATATCTTTTTTTTGTGAAGGAAAATAAAACTGCTAGTTACGCGTAAAAACAAGCGAAAAGAGTTAATAATATACAATACTCGAGCATTTTGTATAAATTTACAGAATAACGAGGAAAAGTCACGGTTACTTAAACAATAACATCACAAAACGCCTATATCACACAAGCACAAAAATTAAACATGGAATTGTAATCTGGGCCATTACACCAGAATATAGTATAAATCGTTTATTACAGCCATGTATAATCTCAATTATAACGCAATTGTTTTTATATAGTATCACTAGGAAAAATAGACAATGTAAAACTCTATAAAACACTCCGAAATTTTATTATAATCACCCTGTAATTTATATGCATTTTTAATGTACTAGATTACAGATATTCGTGTAACTTTACTCACAATCCTATTCACTTATCCAAATTACCGTAATTTGTTGATTACATTTACATTATTAAAGATTCGGTTTGCACTCCTCCTCGTTCTTTTTTATTCCAGATTTTGATGAGGAGTAACGATCTCGACTCAAGTACAGTTATTTAATTACTACAAAAATCCGAAAAGACAACTGTACGGGTGTGTTCGGTTGTCCCGACAAACAATGTAAACAATTCGTTACTTAAGAATTGTTTACGACTTTGTTTGGAGGGAAACGTAACGGTTAGTCACTCTGTTCAACGAAGTGAGGAAAGTCTGATTTACGTAACACGTGACTATCGATATGAAATAGTAAATCTGGACGAACCATTGTTTAAACGTTACGGAAAGGGAAGAGCTCTTTCCACGTGTCTAGATGTACGAGTGACATCCCCGAAGGAGAGGAAATGTCGGAGAGAAATCCCATCTTTACGTTACATCCGTTTTCCAACCGGTTATTGCGTCGACATTGAAAGAGAAAATAAAGTTTCCCGTAAACGTTCTGCGATTTAGCGAGGTACCACCAGCTATGACCTCGATATAAGGAGTTGGATAAACCGCGAGGGCCACGGATCTCCCTACAGGTAAATATTTAATGTGTCTTTATCCGGTAAAAGTGACGTTTAGAATGCGTCGTAACGTTTAGAAATTCCTCTTATAGCCAGTGACGTTTGAATGGTATAAAAGAAAATAACCGACACAAGAAAGATCTGTAACACCTTTTGACAAGTGTATGATCCCGTAACACTAGAAGTAGTTAAAATCATTATTTGCATTAATTAATCGTCCTACATCAGATTCTATCGATAAATTTATATAAAAAGCGGAAAACCTTTCAACGTGTCACGATTTCATCTTCCGTCGGCAAAAGTAGCAAGAGTGGACTTCCCCGTTTTCGCCATTCTTGTCCTTGAACAATTATTTAATTATTTTTATTTCAGAGAACGTTCGGATGTCTGTCCGTAAAAGAACGGGCGAAGTGAAATTAAATAACTTATATTCTTAATTAATGTTTTGTTGGCCAATTTTACATCACTTTACTTTTTCTGGGGGAATTAGTGCACTCACGAATCTGTTAGGCGTCGAAAATGTTTCCTCGACACACCACGTAAACCGTTTTCACGTAATCGTTGACGAAAACAACGTTCGATCCGCATTTCACCTGTCGATTCATTTTTACAGTTGTGTAGCCAAATCGGTCGCTGACGAAGANTGTCCTTGAACAATTATTTAATTATTTTTATTTCAGAAAACGTTCGGATGTCTGTCCGTAAAAGAACGGGCGAAGTGAAATTAAATAACTTATATTCTTAATTAATGTTTTGTTGGCCAATTTTACATCACTTTACTTTTTCTGGGGATATATTCCCGATTAACTTGTAATGATTTTAAGAATGTATTTTCGTAATTTTTAGCAGTTTTCATTGATTCAGTGTACAGAATGATAAGTAATTAAACTGTAGTTAATTGTCGTGTAACGGTATAAGTAGAAATTCCCGATGAATGTCCTATTTACCTAAATTAAGTACAACTATTTGAAGCATTCGGTAAAGTTAGAATTTCCTCAAGATTTTGGTTTATCTCTGCATAAGATGTCACTAGAAGTAATCCGTAGACGTTACAGTTGCCTTCTATCTCGACAGACTTAGAAAGCGGTGAAGCTAGACAAACAAATAAATTACATTCAAGCTGTGATATTTTGCACGGAATATAAAAGTTAATTGTCGAAGATCCTTGCTTAACAATGTCCTAACCTTATCGGACTTTCCTGAAAATGGCACTCGGTGGCCTTCACTTCAGAATATCGGGCCAATGAGGCCAGACCCATCCGCGTTAACGATTTCGTCATCAAAAAACACGTGAATGTTTAATGAGACACTAATGCGGTGTGTTGCGAACTCCGAGTACCCTTTGAAGAAATTGACCCGACAAAATTTTCACTCGAACGAACAGAATCTCACAAAAGTGTTTTCATACGGTTGGGAATTATACAGTTTAATTGCATCACTTCTGTAATTGCCTATGACTGTTTGTAATGTTTTGCCAGGTTTTTCCCGTTTGCATCATTCGCAGCTATTCGAATCTTCCAGGAAGTCGCTTAATACAATATTAGATTTTTTTTTTCACCCAATCTTACACTATTTCCAATACCTTAGAAGCTATCGAGTCTCGAAAATTTGGCTGTAAATGAGAATACTGTATCAATAACTTCTATTTAATTCTAGTTTATATCATTAGCCACTTCCATAAAATTATTTACTATATATACAGATTAGAGTCCGTTTATACACTTCACTTCCGCAATTTATTCCTTTAAATAGGGACTAAATAAAAATTTTCTTTGCAGAATGCGATGGATATAAAAATGAAGAACTTATTCAACTTATTCTTGTGTATCGCTTTGGCTCAGTGTTGCACCGAGTTCTTGAGCAGATGGAAGAACATCGTGTGTCCCGCTTTTGTTCCGCAGGATACCAGAACTGTTTGTATTAGAAGCGAAAACATATTGCTGGTCACTAGAGTCGATTATCTTTTCATCGATTGCTACGGGACGGTGCCGGATCGTCGGATTTTCCAGTGTATGCAACAACTCGAAAACACAAATTTACTAATACGCAATTGTTATTCTCACAATTTTGGGTTGAATGAACTTTTGTCTGGACAAGTCATACGTAACTTGGAAATTGTATTTATCACAACCGAACCGAACTACAGGAAATTGCACATAGAGAAGATGCCATTCGTCAGAAATATAACAATGTACGGAATAAATTCCGCAGGATTATTCGACCTGACGTTCGATTTCCAACCCGTCATCTACGCATTACAAATACACTTCTACAATTTCACTTCTTTTACGCAGACACCTTTTAAAAACCTGACAAACCTTCCAGTTCTGAAAATAGTATATGGAAAACTGGAGTATCTTCAGGAGAATCTACTCCTAAACCTGAACGACCTCAAAGTACTATGCTTGTACAATAACAGAATAAAAGAGATTCCACGTGGATTCTTTAAAAATCTCACATTGTTGAATCATCTGGATATATCCTTTAATCAAATCGAGAACTTTTCGGAAGATATCTTTTCCGATCTCTTCAGCCTAGAAGTACTTCGGATCAAAAACAATAAACTGACGGTTCTTCCGGAAAATTTGCTCTCTCCCCTCACTCAGTTAATCAGTCTCGAAATGAGTGAAAATAGAGGAATGAGAAACTTACCCAAAGGATTCTTAAAAGGCTTGACACGTCTAGAAACATTTGCAGCAATGAGATGCTCTTTAACACATGTGGAAGAATCTTTATTTTCAGACACTATATCTCTGAAACACATCTACCTAGATTATAACGACATCAGAAGTCTCCCGGAAAAATTGTTCAATAACACGGAAAATTTACTCTTTCTGTTTCTATTTGACAATAAATTATCGACTTTGCCACCTCGTGTATTTTCCAGCCTAACAAGACTCGGAGTCCTAGACTTAGCGTACAACAGACTGAACCATTTACATAAAGATATCTTCAAGCACTTATCAACACTGGTAGTGTTGCGGTTATCCGATAACGATTTGTCCTCCTTGCACCAAGATACACTTCTACCTCTTTCGAATTTGTACATTATCGACCTATCAAATAACAACTTCGAACATTTACCCGCAAAATATCCTTTTGGTTCCAGCAATTATTTGCAAAATGTGAAGATCAGCAACTCGAATCTGAAGACTTTTCCTAATATTGATTGGTCGAATAACAACCTGACTGAAGTCGATCTATCCCACAACCAACTTCGGGAAGTCACTCTACCCGTGTTTACCAAGAAGCACACCAAGATATTGCTCAACCACAACAACATCTCCACCATCTACATTGACTATCGACGACATTCTAACAGTTATCCAGTGTATAACGTCACAGGAAACGTCATCGAGTGCGACTGTCGAATCAGACAGTTCTTGCGATTTCTTCACTCTGACGAAAACGCCGTCCGCATTTTTCCAGATTCCAATATCCTGCGATGCAATGGACATTCCGAAAGGAAACTAACAGAAATCTGGCCAATTTACAGTGTCTGTCCGCGGAAAGAGGAGTGTCCTATCTTTTGCCAGTGCTACCTGACACTAGAAGGACAAACTGCAATCGATTGTTCTCGTAGAAATTTGTCTAATTCACCCGCGAATCTTCCTACAAATGCAACATTCGTCTTTTTGAACGACAACCACATTGCCAATCTGTTCGAAGTAGACGGGACTACGTGGAAAAACGTCACACATCTCTATCTTAGTAACAATTCTCTGACGTCACTGAACGATTGGGTCGTTCCAGATAATCTCCGCTATTTGGCTCTGGATGGAAACAAGCTGTCGGATTTGCCCCCTTCTTTAATGAAGAGAGTGGAATATTCGTCAAACTTCAGCATTTTTCTTTCCAGAAACAAGTCGAAATGCGACTGCCATTCTGTCCATTTCAAGAAGTGGTTCACGCGGAATTTGCTTAAGATCCGTGATTCCGAGAACGTAACCTGTCAGAGAGTCAATAGAGTTAATAATTCCATAACACACGAACTCATTCGTAGTATTCCACCAGATATATTCTGTTTAGAAGAACCCGTGTTGCCTTTATGGCAAGTGATCGTTCTTACAGTTTCGGTAATATTCTTATTGACTTTATCAGTTCTTGCAGTCGCCTTGTTTCCATTATCGACTTTCTATATTGGCCTTTCTGTACAGTCGAGACGTGTACTTGCCCTGTTTGAATACAGTTGTAGAAGAAGAAGGTAAACAGTACGACGCTTTTATATGTTACAACGGTGCCGATTCTGCCGTAACCATGGAGATGGTGGATCGACTGGAACCCACTTATCGCCTTTGTATTTACGAACGTGATTGATTGGCAGATAGCCCTATAAGCGAGAACATCGTGCATTCTGTGAATAACAGTAGAAAGACGGTGATATTGTTGTCTCGACAGTTCCCGGACAGCATGTGTAGAATTTCGTGTGGCATATAACAAAATGATGCAAGATCAAATTTACCATCTAGTGTTGGTTTTGGTGGAAGAATTGGAGAATTCGAACGACCTGGAGGAGGACCTTCGTCGTTTGCTGAAAACCAAAACTTATTTGAAGTGGGGATAAAAGTGATTTTGAGAAAAATTGAAATATATTCTTCGAAGACAATACAGTAGAGCGTCGTTTATCCGAATCAAGTGGGGACTGAGGTTGTTCGGATAACTTATTTTTCGGATAACCGATTACGTATGAAAAAATATATTAACCTAGCCCGTGTTGAAATTTTTCTCTGTTGCGTGTCGCTTCGAGTTGAATTTTCGTTGATGTTAAGCCTAATGAAAACTTTTTAAAATAATAATCGTGGCTATTGTAGCGTTAAAAATTATTTTTTTATTTTGTACAAACAAAATAAATTTATTGAAAAATATAAAAACCAAAAAATATATACTTTAGAAGATGATCTAGTATCAAAAACGTTCGATTCATCACGACACAGTCCTCAGAAAAACACTACACAAAAGTGCCAGTGCTGCCAGCTAAAACACACACACCAACAAAAAAAATATTGGAGTAGCCAAAGATTGCAGCGCCACAGCACTAGTGGAAATTTAAATTTGCCGACTGGAATGCTTTCGGATAACCGACTTTCGGATAAACGACGCTCTACCATAGTTGAGAAATGCAGTTGACTGGCTAGTAGTAAAATGAGCGTGAGAAGTTTCGTGTTTCGTCATTTGTTTGGATTTGTCACTTTTTCGATTTTGATATCGTTAGGAACGTAATAAACTCGATTTATAGAAATGTGACTGTTATTTTTCGTATCGTAAATGAAATACGTGAAATATCGTTAATTTGAAAAAGTGATAAGTTGAAATAAGTGAATGACGAGAGGAAAGACAACCGTGTTAATATAATAAGCCTTTTTAGCAGCGTAGAAGTCAATTCGGCGAAACAACTAGTTACATTTTCAAAAGGATAAATACAATAGTATAAATCTTATTAATAGCGTAAATTTGAATAATATCTAATGATTTCGTTGTACTTTTCTTGGTATTCAGATTTTTCCAATATGACGAGTTCATTTAGACATTTGAAGGCGTCAGCATGACACCAGGCAGTCAAACTGGAGTATGGCTTAAATGGATAATTCAAAGAATCTAGAAGAAAAAGTAACCTTAATCCCTTTTCTTCAATAATTTGAATGACATATTTTTGCACTTCTTTGGCTTTAACTTGAAAAAATTATAGACCTATAAATTTCCACTGTCATCTGTCTGGTGTGTGTCACTGTCTGTCCTTCCTTAATCTCGAGAACGGTGTTACACAGATGAACGCCGAGGTCACATTTGAAAAGACTAGAGGCACGAAGCACAGATTTACTATATGCGAACGTTCGCAGCAAATCAGAAGTGATGTTATTTCAATTCAAATATATTCCGCCGAAAGGAGTTCTCATTTATTTTTACACTTAAATTTTTGTTAATACAATTTTTGGCTTTTAAAATTGAGACACTTTCTATAAATTTTCTATTATACATGTTTTTCTCTTTGTATAGGATTTTAACATTATTTTTATCTATATTACAGTCATTTATTAAACAATGGTCATGAAAAACAGAGTTTAGTCGATTATATTTGAGATCTGCAATATGTTCTTTTACTCGTATACTCAGTTTGCGTTTAGTTTCTCCTATATAGTAGTTAGTTGTATTACAGGTACATGGTATCTTATACACTACGTTCTTTGTTTCTTGTTCTTTATTATCTACTTTATTAGGTTTTACCAGTCTTAATCTATTTTCTAATTTTTCGTATTTCGGGGCTAGTTTTGCGTTTATTTTCTGTAAGTCTTTGTTGATATTCTCATATAGTCCTTTTATATATGGAAAACTGATATATTTTGTATCTATATTTAGCTTTTTTGATTTTTTATTATTCATTTTACTATTTATCTTGTTTTCCCAGCGATCTATTAAACTATTAGGATATCCATTGAGAACAAATTTCTTTTTTAGTTCTTTTATGTAAACATTTATATCTGTAAGATTGCTAGTTCTTGTCTTAATTTTTATGTATTCCATTTTAAAAATGTTATATTTTATATATGAAGGAATATTAGAGTCATATCGAATTGTTACATCTATAGAGCATGGTTTTTTATAGGGTTTAAATTCTAAGTTATTGTTGTTCCTTTTTATTGTAACATCTAAATAGTTTATACTTTTATTGGCTTTATTCTCTTCTTCTACAGTGAACTGTATTTCTTGGTTTATGCTGTTTATGGTTACTTCTATATTTTTGATTGTAGTTTTACTTTCATCATATATTATTAAAACATCATCAACGTAGCGCCTATAAAATTTTATCCCTTGTATTTTGTTTATCTTCTCATCTATGTCTATCATCACTATCTCCGCCAATTTTGAACCTACTACAGAGCCCATACTAATCCCGTCATTTTGAGTATAGTGTTCACCTTCCATTTCAAAATAGTTACTGCTATACGAAAAGTTTATTAAGTCTATTATTTCTTGTTCTACATTAAGTTTTTTTNTTGTAGTTTCACTTTCATCGTATATTATTAAAACATCATCAACGTAGCGCCTATAAAATTTTATCCCTTGCATTTTGTTTATCTTCTCATCTATGTCTATTATCACTATCTCCGCCAATTTTGGACCTACCACAGAGCCCATACTAATCCCGTCATTTTGAGTATAGTGTTCACCTTCCATTTCAAAATAGTTACTGCTATACGAAAAGTTTATTAAGTCTATTATTTCTTGTTCTACGTTAAGTTTTTTTTAGTTTTTTATCGACAATGTCCCATACCATTGAAGGGTACGTATTAGTAATATCCAAACTTGCTATTCTATAGGTATCTTTTATTGTTATGTTTTTAATATCAGTTAAAAGTTCTTCTGTATTATATATCGCAAATCTTGAATTTTGGTTTGTTTTTAATTTTTGTTTTAAGAATTTTTCAAGGTTGTATAGCGGAGTGAATTTAAAGTCTATGATAGGTCTTACTTTTTCATTTGGTTTGTGACTTTTGAGCTAGATGTTAATTTTAGGCGTACAATCATTATCATTATTCAAAATAAATTCTGTCTCGCTTTTAGTCAATTTTTTTTAACTTTTGTAAGAGAGTGATTCTAATTTTTAGTTCTTTAATTATAATTTCTTTTGGATCTACTGGAAATTTTCTAAAGCCACCATTTTTTACTAGTTCTTGTTTCTTGGTTTTTACCCAATTATTATCCACAATAATTATCTGCTTCGATTTATCGACTCTAATTATTTGCAAGTTGTTATCAATTAAAAAGTTTTTTGTTCTATTAATTTTATCTCTGTATTTATAATATTCTTTATCTTTTATAACACTTTTTTCTTTTTCTTTTGCTATATATCGCTTAATTGTGTTACTCAAATTAAATTTGGGAATAGAGACGAGTTTTAAATTAAATTTGGGAATAGAGTTTTATTAAGTCCGATTTCACTACAGACACGACACATTACCCTCTATCTCCCCACCCTTTGGATTTTTATTCATCGAAATTTAACAGTATGAATTATCGTAATAAATAACCTTCTCTGCAAAATTTCAGAAATTTTCCACAAAAATAACAGGAGTGATTAAGCTTCAAAGCGGGTGAACAAAATCGTCCCTCTGCAAACACTAACATCTAAACACAGAAAAACAAGCTTTTGATTTCTTTCAGAGACGTATGTAATGAATTCTTACATATTTATTAGCATCACATGAACAAAAAAGTTGGAAATAACTGTTTCATAGTAATATCTTATCTCTATTTTCGTAATTCTACAATATTTTTTTTTTTAATAATTTTTTTGGTCCTCAGCCAAGCTCGTTGAAAGAATGTTAAATTTTCATCGATTTAATGCTTTTTCTTAACTCGCATTTCCCTTTATTTTAACTTTGTCTGTTGGTTGTCAGAAAAGCAAATTGCACAGTGTAATTTATTATGCTCATATACCATACGCAGTGAACCCGTAATTGTAGCGTTCACTATAAATTCTTAATACTTTAATGGCTCGAACCTGTTAAAGTAAAAGAGATCCGTCCAGTAACTAACAAGTGTTAATATCGTTGCAGATGTTGCAGAAAATCTTTTTGGCTCAATTGGTGTTCCTTTGCACGGCAGTAGAGGGGTGGATCTTCGTCAGCGACCGTTTTGGTTACATCAGTGCAAAAATGAATCGAATGGTGGAATGCGAATCAAACGTTACCTCTTACATCAACGACTTCGACAGAGCCATTTATTTGGAGTGTCGAGGAAATACTTTCGACGCCGAACAGCTTCGTGTGTGCACTAATATTACTTACTTTTCTTTAATGGTGTTAAGAGAATGCCTTCTTCCCTCTCCCGACGTCAGAACATTCCTGGGAGATGAAAGACTCGAGGAATTCTTTTTGATTTCCGAAAACGTCACACCATATTCGCAAGTTAGCATCAAGAACCTTCCGAACCTTCGCAACATCACTTTATATCATATGGAAAATGTCACGTACGATTTAAAAGACCTATACAACATCGAGAGGATCGCAGTGTTGCGCGTGATGTCGGAAAAATTTCCAAACGGATTATTCAATGGGCTCCCATCGTTAAGAATGATTTACGTAGTATTAGGAAGAATAAAAAGTTTTCCAGAAGATGCATTTCGAGGTTTGAATAGACTGAAATCTTTAAATCTCTTCGACAATCGTTTAGAGGATCTTCCGGAGACCCTTTTCCGTGGATTGCGATCTCTAGAAGTACTTAATCTATACGGAAACTTGCTGACTTTTCTTCCTCACGCGATATTTAGGGGACTGTCGAGCCTTAAAAAGCTTTTTTTGAACGACAATCGTTTAAATATTCTTTTCCCTTCCCTATTTACAGATAATTTTAATTTGGTAGTTCTGAGCATAAGCAACAACAGTTTCCGTTTTCTACCGGAAATACTATTGCAAAACGTCTCAAAATTACAGAGTTTCAGTGCCTGCAACTGCGACATCAGTGACTTACACCAAAAGATATTTTCCACTTGTTTTGACTTAACTAAAGTTCGAATTTGCGAAAATCGAATCGATCGTCTACACCCCGATTTGTTTGTAAATAACGTGTTAATCGAGATTATTGATTTACACCACAACCATTTGCAAGAATTACCTTCCAACGTGTTCCGTGGAAACAAACGGCTGCAGGAACTGAATTTAAGCAACAATCTTCTGACCAAAATTCCTTTCGAGGTATTTTCGGACATTCAAAATATTAAACAATTGTTTTTAACTGGAAACAGAATAACGAAGACTAAGGAGGAAAAGTTCGACGTCTTGAAAAATCTGCGAATGTTGTATCTGGACAACAATCCTCTGGGTTCTTTACCGGAGCCGACACCGTTCGGAAGACTGCCACGTTTGACATTATTGGAGCTTTCCAACACATCCTTCACACAGTTTCCTCGAATGGACTGGAGCGCGTATAACATCTCGCAGCTCAGACTGAATGACAATCGCCTGTCGATTCTTCGCACCGAAGACCTCCCTCCGGATAATCGCACTATAATTTTTTTGACGGGCAATAATATCACTACAGTCAAGGGAAAAATCACTAGGAATATGAATAACGTTACTCTCTGTGGCAACCCGTTCCGGTGTGACTGCGCTTTGAGGAATTTCGTCGAAAAAGTTCAGTTTTTGGAAAACGGTCGATCGCTGCTTTGCTATTCTCCTTCTGACTTGAGAAACAAGACTTTCCAGGAACTGATTCCTTCCTACGTGGTGTGTCCCGTTGTAGAACATTGCCCAGCGAAGTGTCGCTGTTACTTATTTAAAGGCTTTTCGGTCATGGTGAATTGTTCTTTCTCCAATATTTCCCATTCTCCTGCAATACTTCCCGAAAACACCACAATAGTTCACCTGGAATACAACTCTCTTTTCACAATGAAAATTACAGACAGTTGGTCAGGAGTGGATGAACTGTACTTGGACCACAATCGTTTGGAACCTTCCGAGGATTGGACGTTTCCTTCTTCCTTGAAATTTCTCACTCTTCGATACAACGGTCTGCAAGATTTTCCTGCAAAATTTTTGCAATACGTAAGTGATTCTTCTTACATTCGAGTAGACATTAGAAACAATGCATTTTGGTGCAATTGTTCTTTCAAACCTTTCAAATTGTGGTTGAATCACAACGTTCATAAGATTGTGAAAGTCGAAGAAGTGAAATGCAATAGATTGTTGTCGGAGAACAACACCGTTATCGTGTCTTCCATATTGAATTTTCCGGATGATGCGTTTTGTTTGCCTCTTTTCCTCGCATCGAACGTTCCTCTGATCGTTTCCGGTTCCCTGTTCTCTGTGGTAATAGTTGTAACAATGGTGTTCGCTTTCTTATTTCTAAAATACAGAAACACGATCTTGGCTTACGTGTACGTGCATTTCCCTTTGCTGTACTGCTGCAAGATTTCCGAACTGGACAAAGATAAGGCGTTCGATGCCTTCATTTCTTATTCCGGCAGCGACAGGGATATCGTCATGTGTTTGTTGAAGGAACTGGAAGAAAATGCTCCATTCTTTAAGCTGTGCATCCACGAGCGCGATTGGATACCTGGTTGTGACGTAATATGTCAGATAGAAGCTTCAATTAGAAACAGTAAGAAGACGATATTGCTCCTGTCCGAAGAATTCCTGAACAGCGTGTGGTGTCAAGCGGAGTTTCAAGTGGCCTTGGTACAGTCTTTGGAGGATAAGATGGAAAGGATGATCTTTGTATTGAAGGATATTTCGGTGTGTGACGTAGTTCCCGCGGACATGCGCGAGTTGCTACTCAGCAGGACCTACCTGGTGTGGGGCGAAAGATGGTTTTGGGAGAAGTTGAGATACGCCTTACCTCGTTACTCGACTGATAAACCGTTACATCATGAAGTTCACGATGTGGATAGAATGATCGCGGAATTAAGAAGCGATCATTCTATTTGATTTGATTTATGAAAATTTATAATATGCGCCACAAACTGCCTTTATGCGGATTTTAAAATTAAAAAAATATATATATAAGCGTTTATTTATTCTAACGTCGTCACAAAACCAGCTAAAATTTTAATTTATGTTTTAGTTTAAAAAATCGAGTGACTTCCAGTTCAATCCGGAAGTTCGTTCATAATTAATGGAGATTCCAATGTCTAAACTTGGCACATTTGATCTGCATTTCGGTGGTGTCTCGCTTTATACGTCCGTTCTGGAGAAAATTTTGATATTAGATTGCATGTTTCTAGCTCTTCTATTTACCATTATTAATTATTGTGTTTCTATTATCCGTTTAGGACTAATACTAAAAACTTATCATACGTGGAAAGCTATTTTCAGATTTTTATTTTTACTTAATATTAAAATGGAAAATGTAAATAGTTTTACAAGTAAAATCTTATACAAATGTACAGCTTAATAAATATGCATTTCGGCATTACACCCTCGTCGGCTTACATTTTTTAGTCTCTTCTATTATACAAACTAGTATATTTAAGATTAACACAGGCACTAGAGAACCGAGTATGAGAATAAAAATAAAAATTTAATTGGGTATAGAGAATTAAGTAAACGTATAGCAATTATTAAATTAAATAATCAGAGTAAAATAATGGAATACATGTGACACAGGTATTTAAGCATAAGTAATACTACGGTAAGATACGTGATTATACTTTGTAACTTACCAATCAAAAAAGTAGGTGACGCGGTCTGTCATTTTGATTGTTTCGGTTTCAAAGATTATTGTAGCGAAGTGACGTCGTTAGGGATAAATAATGGATAACCTTTCGTCGGGCGGATGAAAAAGACACATAATTCCTCTTTTCAAAAGAGTGTCGGCCATTTTTAGTGACTCCAGGCTGGACCTAATGCCTAAGTGAATGGGGCTTTTTATTCTTTAATCCTTTCTAATTTGATAAATTGTCAATTTATCTACACAGAAGTCCAGGTAGTATAACTGACAATGCTCAGTAAGCGGGAGTTATGGGACCAGTTCTTTTCTTCTAGAAGTTCTAAAGTAAATTTATTTATTATAATTATTAAAATTAATACAAGATGGTGGCTTAACTGCTTGTCTATAGTCAAATTAATTAGTAATTACAGTAGACCCCATATAACACGGTAGATACGTTCCGTTTTATATGACTTCCGTGTCACTTAAATACATGAGCCAATCACAGCCCGGAACGTGTGCAGTTTAGGGACTACGGTTTGAAAGGTTTTCTTCCATAAAATTAACCGATTCTAGACTAATTCGACTCAACACACGTATAATTTTTTGGGAACAATCCGTATAAACTATGCTATAAACAAAAAATTGTAGGATTACTTACCGAGTGCGCACCGTTCGACGACGCCATTGATTAAGCTTGTTTTCGTCGCGGAGCAACTCATCAAACGGCGGACGCGTTTCCTGATAAGTTATTTTGATGAATAAAGACATGATGACTAAAGACAAAATTTTAGATAACTTAAAAATTATAAAATTACAGTATTAGAGTTACAGTACCTAATTTATGTACTGTACAGATGATAGTAAACTCAACTTTCCCGCCTAAACTCTCCGTATATACTTGTGTCGCTGGACGGCGGCAAGTAGTTCGGCTGCTCGTCCACTATTGGTCCAGATTCGAACAATCCTGTCGTGACACGACAATGTGTCTCATTCTTTTACCGTGTTATACGAACACGATCGCAATTTTTTCGCCGTGTTATACGAATCTGTGTTATATGAACCCGTGTTATAGGGGGCCTACTGTATAACACTCCCCGCGGGGGGAATTTCGAAAAATCCCTTCTTAGTGTACATTTACTCGACGTACCCTATTAAAACGCAATCAAAAACGCAAAAAACCGCATCTAAAATAGTATAATAGAAGCCCAGTTTTTCACAGTAAGCCTTAATTTTGTCCCTCTCTGCTGCGGGGGGAACTTCGACATCTATATACAGTAAAATAAAAACACGCGCGTATTCGAATGCAACGTTGTGTCAAAATGTAATTGTATTAAAGAACTCGTTGAGGAATGGAATAACGGACAGGACGTTCNTGTTTAGAGCAAATGAGAGTTCGAATGAGATTTAACAAATTCAAACCTATAAAAAGTAAACTCAGGTAAATTCAAGTTTTCACTTGTTTACGCTAAACTACTTGTTAGGTCTAGGATGGGAATAAAATGAAAGCTTAACCGCACGGCCATCTTGCCGTCTACAAATGATGAGCTTTAAAAAGGCCATCTTAGTCACTACAGGATGGAGAGTGTCAAATAAAGAAGAAAGCTTTCTTTGGCCTAATTGTATTCAATTTTTATTAATGATTATATTTGAGTGGTGTATTTCAACAAAAATCCAACTCCACAAGTTTCTTTTTGGAAAATAAAACTTTTTACATTCTAAGAATTAAACTAGGTTTTTCTAGTAAGAATTTCTAGACTAATATTTGGTACTTTTTGATTAACTACAGTTGACCCCCCTATAACACTGTTGATAATTCCGTTTTATTTGATTCTGATGAAACCGTGTTGTTGTTATTAAGCTGTTTCTTTGCAGACACACTAAAGTGACATATATCAACACTTGGCAACTTATTGACTATTTATTCACCAACTGAATAAATAGTCAATAAGTTGCCAAGTGTTGATATATGTCACCTTAGTGTGTCTGCAAAGAAAAAAATTCCGTTTTATATGAATTTCATGTTGTATGAGTCACTTAGATTTTACAAATACGTGTGCCGAGCTGTAAACTGCTGACATATTTGTAAAATCTAAGAAACTCGTACAACATGGAATTCATATAAAACGGAATTATCAACAGTGTTATAATTACGTTTTCTGTCAACTTTGTATATCATATACAAATGCATTGCAAGTTTCATATCTATCTCTTCTTTTTATTTTATATCAAATCCATAAATCAGCCGAAGCTATTCGGCATACATCTATGTTGTTATCCAGAAACTATTTTAAAGTGTTTAATTCTACTTCGATAGATAATAGAATGAGAAGTACAAATAAAAAGTAAAATCGCAAAAAAAATTAAATTGTACTTTTCGTTATTACAGAAAGTTACGAACGACAAAACTGAATGATTAACAGAAGGAAATCATCTAAGAAATAAGTTGCATTTTGTGCTTCCCTGCCGGCATCGAATTGTTACGACTGCTCTTGTTAGCTCTACTTTCCAGAACACAGGCCTGATTATCTAGATGGCATTGTTTAAACCGGATCTCCAGGGTGATAGACTGACTACGCAACTGCCTCGCTATTTGGCAAATCCACTAAGGTTATATCAATACTGTATTAGATCCTACAATGCGAAAACAATAAAAGTGGAAAAGTTATATGACACATTTTAAAATGCATCTCAGTTAATATTAAATGGAAAACGAATGTAATGAATAAAATATATTATGTCAAAGTGCCTACTTTAAAAGTCTTTAATCTCTGCACTATACCTGTCATTCGCCTTTAAATTTACATTAAAACAGCCTGCAGATATTACGCAAGAAGTTGTGGTAGAATATTGCAATTTTACCAAAGTACTTCTATTGAACTACTCCATTAATTTTTAATTGGATTTTTATATTTTAATTTTATATGCTACGTTTCTAATAACCATATTTGCTATACCATCTTGTTAATATTACACAGAAAACGTAAGTGTATAAAGTACCATTGATTTCAGATACGTTCGTAAGTTATTGATTGGAATATTAAATTATAATGTCAATAATCAATTAATAAATAGAAGGAATTTTGAAATTAATGAATTAATATATCGATTCTTAATAAATTAATATATCGATCGTTTTGGAAAAAAATCTTTCTTAATGTATATCGATCGTTTTCCAAAACGATCGATATACATTAAGAAAGATCTTTTTCCAAATTCATTATTACTAACTCATCGTTTTAGAGTTCTTTTCGTCAACCATTCCTGGTAATTCTTACGGTATGAATAACAATAAAATAGACCCAGATATTGTGTTTTCACAAACATTTATACTATTGAGAATACTTGGAATCGATATTTCTAACGTCAACGAAAATTCGCAACCATTTAGGAAATTCTACAAAATGTTTCTTAAGACATTTTTCTTTCTTCAGACTGTCAAGTATGTCATCATGTTATCGACAAGAAACGAAGAATTGGCATTGAATCTGTGTGACTGCAACGTACAATATGGAGAAAATGCCTTTCTTATCAGAATAATGCTGTTACTATTGACTTTATTCAAGTTAAAAACTTTAGTTGTTTGGAACTCACAAAAATATATTCAGCTTTACAAGAAAAGTCGAAAATTGTGGATTCACATTATGAACGAACCAACGTTTGTCTCTGTTCATCTGAAAAAGTTCATAAAACTTCAGGAAAGATTCATGTGTAGTTGGATTATTTTAATCGCATTACTTGGAGTGAATATTGGAGTGATGTATCTTTATACATATTTGCCGTATATTAATTATAAATGGTCTATAACATTAGCCATTTGCATGGTGTCGACTACAATTTGCTCTATATACATTACATTGTATAATGTTGCTCAGATAATATTCCTGATTCTTTTATGCGAATTACAAAAGATGCAAATGTCTGTGATGATTCACTTAACAGAAAAAAATGATCAAGATATTTCTTTGAATCTTCTTTGGCAATGTTTGCAAAATAGCAGAGACAGTCTTAAATTTTGCAATGTTATTCAAAATGAGTATTCTATTACTTTAGCTATTCTCGTAATTCTTTTTGAATTTTCACTTGGATCAATTGTAATTAATACGAAGTTAATATTTGTAAAATGGACACTAGGAATAGTAATATTAATACTGATAATCGCAGTGCTACTATACTTGTACTATTTATCGAGTATTTCGACATATGTAAGTATATAGATAAATTATTTTAATTAATATTAAAAGTAAGAATATAAATTCGTTAATTACATTATATCTTCCGTAATAGTTTAATTTTTAATTTTCTGCTTTATGAACACTAACAAATTTTTTTTTATATACTCATTGTGAGATTGGCCAGGCTCAAAACGGGAGTGTCGGGGTTGATGAAGGATGTTTCGGCCATTCGAAAGAAATACTACTAATCTATACTAATATTATAAAGATGTAATGTTTGTAAGTATGTAAGTTTGTATGCAGCGGATAATTTCCGAAACTACTCATCCGATTTCAAAAATTCTTTCACCAATATTTACAATGGAACTTCAGGGTGGACATAGGCTACATATTATTCCGTTAAACATTCATATAAATTAAAAGATATAATGTAGGTTAAGGCTTTTATGTCCAACAGATGGCGCTACGAGTACGACCCCCTAAGTTTGCTTTTCTGCGAGGCATTACGCTTTTCTGTGAAAACGAACTAAAGCGGATCATCTTCTATCTATCTATATAAATAAAAATGTAATGTTCGTTTGTTCCTACCGATTCCTTTAAAATTTTGACACAACGCTGCATTCGAATACGCACGTGTTTTTATATATTATACGTGTCGAAATTCAACCCCGCTGGAAGGGCGACGGACAAGATTAAGGCTTACGATAAAGAACTCTGCTTCTATTTATACTATTTTAGATGCGGTTTTTTGCGTTTTTGATTGCGTTTTAATAGGGTACGTCAAGAGAATATACACTAAGAAGAAATTTTTCGAAAAATCCCCCCCCCACGGGGAAGTGTTATAAATTTATAATAGATACATTTTGAGCCACAACAACGCGTGGCGGGGTCTGCTAGTATATACTANGCTACTACACTTGTATTATTTATCGAGTATTTCGACATATGTAAGTATATAGATAAATTATTTTAATTAATATTAAAAGTAAGAATATAAATTCGTTAAATACATTATACCTTCCGTAATATTTTAATTTTTAATTTTCTGCTTTATGAACACTAACAAATTTCTTAGTTATACACATTGTGAGTTTAGCCAGACTCAAAACGGAAGTGTCGGGGTGATGAAGGATGTTTCGGCCATTCGAAAGAAATACTACTAATCTATACTAATATTATAAAGATGTAATGTTTGTAAGTATGTAAGTTTGTATGCAGCGGATAATTTCCGAAACTACTCATCCGATTTCAAAAATTCTTTCACCAATATTTACAATGGAACTTCAGGGTGGACATAGGCTACATATTATTCCGTTAAACATTCATATAAATTAAAAGATATAATGTAGGTTAAGGCTTTTATGTCCAACAGATGGCGCTACGAGTACGACGCCCTAAGTTTGCTTTTCTGCGAGGCATTACGCTTTTCTGTGAAAACGAACTAAAGCGGATCATCTTCTATCTATCTATATAAATAAAAATGTAATGTTCGTTTGTTCCTACCGATTCCTTTAAAATTTTGACACAACGCTGCATTCGAATACGCACGTGTTTTTATATATTATACGTGTCGAAATTCAACCCCGCTGGAAGGGCGACGGACAAGATTAAGGCTTACGATAAAGAACTCTGCTTCTATTTATACTATTTTAGATGCGGTTTTTTGCGTTTTTGATTGCGTTTTAATAGGGTACGTCAAGAGAATATACACTAAGAAGAAATTTTTCGAAAAATCCCCCCCCCACGGGGAAGTGTTATAAATTTATAATAGATACATTTTGAGCCACAACAACGCGTGGCGGGGTCTGCTAGTACATACTAAAAACAATTCATTATTTGTTGCGTATTTATAAGTATTTCTTTCATTTGGGATAGACTAATTTATAATGTATTGCAATGAGTTATACGTGGCACGTTCAAAAGCTTTGAGGAAAACATTTTTATCGCCTTTTGTATTGACTCTATATAATGTAGACAGGATTATCCTGTCGTTTTCGAAAACTGTGCAGCAATCGAAGTTTTCGAGAACGTCCTGGAACCTGTTATTAGCGATAATCTGAAGTGCACTTTTTGCAGTAGAACTCACCTCATCTGCTTTGAGGAATTTTCTGGCCCTTTCACGTGTTTTTTTCTGCTGGTAAAGAGGTAGAAATCACATGGACAAGGTAGCTGAGTATGGGTTATGTGGGAGGTTGTGATAAAATGTTTACTTGGATATCCGTGTACGAGTAGAGAACACAGCACCCAGTTTCACAAAGTCCAATATATAGGTTTTTTGTCTGATTGCCGCACAATATCATCGAAGGATTTGGATATATTCACGGTCGTCTCTTCTGGAATGAATTCGCAGTGTGCGATTTAGCTGCTGTCGACAATGGCTTCCATCATCACTTTCTTCTGTGAGCACTGCTTGGTTTGTTTGTTTTGTTAAGTTACGGCAACGCAACACTTGGGCGATCTGCATAGGAGGCTGCCTTCCGGGAGGTCTTTCTAAAAGTAACTGGCCCCTATTTAGGCGTTACAGACGTGGAGAAAACCCGGAAAACTCCATGTGACCAGCCCGTCCTGGCGAAACGCGAATCCACGACCGAAGTTCCTATTGTTCAAGGAACGGAGCCGCTTGGCCTCTGGTGGGCCTACTGTGAGGTGGACAGTTTGAACTTCCGCCTGGAAGAAGTTACACTCTTCCCATCCGCCAATTGGTTCTTGCGTGCGGGTCATGTAGGAAACATCACTTTTTGTCACTGATAATTATCCTGTTTAAGAAATCTATGTCCGCATTAATAGCGTCAATGAAATATCCACAAATTCCCTTTCTCAATTGAACTTGTTCTGTAGTTCACAATTTTCGCACCATGTAATGATAGATTTGCATTTTCAGATCTGCTGAGAGAATGGTATTGCAGGTCCGAACGGAAATTCTACACTTACCGCGATTGAGGCTACAAATGGACGTCTGTCTTCGTGAACAGTATGCCAAATTTTTGCAATTTCATGTCGTTCCAAGAAGTAAAGGGGCGACCCGTTCTCTAGTCGTCTCCCAGTAAACTGTCTGCTGTCTACAAAAAGCTTGTGCCACTTGCATAAGGCAGTTTTTTTTTTATAGCTGTTTCTCTTTTAGTTGCAAATATTATTTCTAGAGTTGGTTGTAATATCTTTTTCAAAATAACACAAAATTTCATGCTTGTTTTTGTTCGATAATAGACATTTTCGCGTTCAACCGTACTCCGAAATTTCGCTTTTACCGTGTTACGAAATACATCCATAGATACGTCGTCATCTCATGCGCTGTGACTTTTAAATAGTTAGCAAGTATTTAAATATTTAAAAGTTTGATTCATCCTGACTTCACCTACACATATTTTCCACGAAGTTTTGAGCGTATCGCATATTTACAACTAGTATTTCATTTGTATCGAAATTTGTATATATATAAAACATATATAACACATATTTTGTATATTTAGACGCATAATCTATATACGAAAATCTACAGCCATTATTTAGAAAGCGAGCGATTGGATGAAGCACATTTGGTAATTCGTAAGAGTTTTATGAAAGTTTATTGAAAAGCTTTAATTAGCAGAATAATTTTATTTAATTAGTAATTCAAATATTTATATTACAGGCAAATAGCATATTGATTCAGTGTAATGAAACCGAGCTAACGTTGTCGCTTTTTGGATGTTATCCTGTAACGAAATTATTCATTTTAAAGGTTGGTTTGATAATTATAATTAAGCACGNTGTAATTTTATACATTTCTTGTGAAAGAAACATTTCTTATTCAACGGCGATAAAAATTATTTATATTAATGATGTCTCCCAAGTTCAACGAAGTTTTCGCAGAAAAATAAGTCATCAGAAAACTTTCGTCATTGCTTATGCTTGTTTTCGTCGCGGAGCGTCCCTCCGCGACGAAAACAAGCATTAGCAATGGCGGTGCACACTCGGTAAGTAATCCTACAATTTTTTGTTTATAGCGTAGTTTATACGGATTATTCCCAAAAAACATATACGTATTTTGGAAATGTTGTGTCGGATTAGTCTAGAATCGATTAATTTTATGGAAGAAAATCTTTCAAACAGCCGTAGCCCGTAAACTTGACACGTGTCGGGTTGTGATTGGAAGGATTCGTAAGAAATCGGATTCTTAAAGAATGGAACGTATCTATATCTTATAGGGGGGTCGACTGTAATTTCTTGAAATGCTAATTTTAGAAAATTCTTTATTTTTGTTCCATGCAATGTACGATGGTTTCTTTACGAATATTTCATTTTTTCTCTCTTCAGAAGAGATTAAGCATTCTTTGTTTAAAACTGAAAAATACTATTGAAAGAATGTGGCTTATATTTTAAAATTAATATTAAAGTTTTATTTTAAAATTTTATATTTAATTTTACTGAAATTTTTAAAGACTCTACGTCACGTTTTTTTCTTTTATTTTGCAGATGTGCAGCTTTTTCTTCACTCAAATATTCGTTGTCTTACAACAGTTTTATACCAATAAATTATTAAGTTAAAGTTTTGATAAAATTATATTTATTTATTTAATACAATAAATTTGGCAATGTCTCGAAGGACAATACTGTCAAACCTCGGTTTACGAACTTATTCGTTTCTAAAAGTTGTTCGAAAATCGATTTGTTCTCAAACTGAAGCAAATTTTTCTATAAGAAAAAAATGTAAAATGGGTTGATTATTATTATTATTATTATACTGTAAATAATATTCTATTAATTAATAAATTTTTGTTATTTAATTTAAGTTAAGCACCTTTAAAGATGGATTCGTGTGTGTCATTTATATTATGCGAATGTCAATTAAAGTAATTTTTGTTAATTAACTAGTAGATGAACCCGGCGTTGCTCGGGCAAAAAGTAACGATAGCGAAGATTAAGATTATTAGATTATAGCCGATCTTACTCATTTTCACTGGGTACAAGAATTAAGAGAAAATTCGAACATTGTTGACGCGTCTTTTAACGTCTGTTCGAACGAAATTCGTCACACATGACGATTCGCAGTTCGATTGTGTTTCTGCTCGGAGTCCGACGGTAGGAGGTGGCGCCGGAGAGAGAGAGAATTCTTCGGACAACTCCGACGAAACGTTCGGGAACCGTGGGCTCGACTGGGTCTCTGCCCAACCGGTTAGTTCGGTGTCGTTTGAGACTGTCGAGCGAGAGGCAGCGGGTGGTGACGACCTTTCTCGAGTGCGTGTGGCGTGGCACTCTCCCTGAGGCGGGAGAGTTCTGAGTCCATTCCACTTGGTCAAGGTCAAGGTCGTCAAGAGATCAGCCGGCCACGGATCTTGTTGTGGAAGACGTAGGCAGTAACAGCACCTCCGAGACATCTTTCGCGAGGTCTGCCTCTTCGTCCGCGCTGGCGAAGGGGTCATCGTCTTTCGGAAGTTGGAACGGGAAGAATCGGAGGAGAGCGCCGCCGAAGTGGAGGGACTGTGGTTGTCTGCGGTTTTGTTGCTGCGGTTCCTTTGACCTAGGCGGTGATCCTCTTCGATTTTTCCTTTCTGCACCTGGATGCGACATTCTTACCCGGATGTGACCACTTAGACGAACTTGTCTCCCGAACGTGACACTCGGTCGACGACAACGGATTTGACTTACGATTATGACTACTTAGACATGACATGTTTACTCACCGGATGCGACATTCGGCCGACCTTTCTTCTCGAACAGCTGTTATGAGGATTGAAATTAGGCTAGGTCAGGTCCTTCGCTCTTCTCGTAACACTGTTGGGAGGAAAGACCGTCTGATAAAGGTAATAATCTTGACTTTATGTAATAAATGAATAAACTTCTCGTTTTCTCACTGCCTTTGTGTTTTGTAGGAACATTTGGTGGAAGAAGTATCTCCCTCTCCAACTTTACCACGAAGAGGATGACGTGGCCATTCATCATACAAGAGAATATTTCCCGAAATCTCCGATGGTATGAACTCTTTCGTTTCAATTTTCTACATATCCTATAAAAACAGAAAAACAGTAAATTACGGTACGAGATACCGTAATTTACTGTTTTTCTGTTTTTAGACATGCCGAAAGCTGTTCTTGGAACACACAAACACGAACACAACATCACTGTACACGAAGATATAAACCGTTTAACCTTTACTCGAATTCTCGCACTCACGCACTTACACTTCAAGAGCCTCGTTCTGTGTAATTCGACACAATGAAACAACCCGAACACTCGCTTCCCACAAATCCAACCCCTGGGTCCTCGTCCCGGAAAGTGGAAACGTCAGTTTTAAAAATTAAGACTGAATTTTTCTGTTAAATCTGTGGAAATTTAGTATGGCAAGAAATTATCTGCGCACAAACATAGCTCATATTTTAGTATTGCTAACTCTTACCTAAAACCATATCGCTCATGGTATATTGATGAGCAATATGGAGCTCGTCGTATAATGCATCAAGTGCGTCCTCCTCTTTAATAAATTCTTTATACTGTTTACAAATTTACGAGCGATTAACGCTAATAAAATCGTTCCTTAATTATGTCATGTTAATATTTAATTTTTCGCTATAAAATTATAATAATCAGTTTTCTTGTATATATTCCAAACAATCTATTTAAGTCAATATGAATAAAACAAAAGAAATTTAGAAATTAATTAATTTAATTTAAAATACAGGGTGGACCAAAAAGAATATACGTATTTCAAACTGATATATTTATTAAACTATCGATAGTAGCGGTGTGCTGCGGGTATTGGAGGAACGAGTGCATTGTCTAGTTTGTCCCCAGATGTCAGTTGTGCTTGGTTACAATGACGTATTCACAGTTGTTGTAAAATGGCTACGCCACAGCACAAAAGCTTTTGTATTCTTGAGCTTGCGAAGTGTAATTCCGTGATTACAGTGCAAAGACGTTTCCGGTTGAGGTACGAAATTGATCCTCCGAATGGATGGAACATTCGCAGATGGTACCGTCAGTTTGTTGACACAGGTTGTGTATGTAAAGGAAAGAGTCCTGGCCGACCTCGTGTATCTGAAGAAAATGTCGCACGGATTCAAGCTGCTTACCAACGTAGCCCTTCAAAATCAACACGTCGTGCCAGTCGGGAATTGCAGCTGCCTAAAACAACAGTTTGGCGTGTTTTGAGACGCAGGTTAGTTATGAAGCCCGGACCGAACTCCCGCCCGGACCCCGGTTCCCGGACACCCGGACGGAACTCCCGCCCGGACCGTTCGTGTCGCTGGTGGAGGACATATTGAACACCTGTAATCTAAACTAGAGAGTTTCATAAATATGTGTCCCAAGTTCCATAGTTGTATGTCTTACAGTTTATTAAATATATCAGTTTGAAATACATATATTCTTTTTGGTCCACCCTGTATATTCTCTCTACCTGAAATTAGTATTGTAGTGTCTCGCCCCCGTACATCATACTTTTCCTGTTAGCAATAGAGTCGTGCCTATCATCTAACTCCTTCCACGAGAAATATTTTGAATGGAAATAACTTGACTTTCGGCTTGCATCGAAAGTTTTTATATACAGTCGACAACCTATAACACAGTGTATTATTCCATTTAATATGAATTCCCTGTTGTATGAGTCACTTAGATTTTACAAATACGTGTGCCGAGCTGTGAACTGCTCACGTGTTTGTAAAATCAAAGTGACTCGTACAACATGGAATTTATATAAAACGGAATTACGAACAGTGTAATAGGGGGGGTCAACTGTAGTTAATCGAGGGAGGAGGCCTCGATTAACTATACATAAACGTTCCGATGCAATCAACTAATCTTTTCATATCTGATGTCGGCTTTCATCTACTTAACGGCGTTCTCTAGATTAAGGAAGGCCAGACAGTAGGTATTTATAGATCTACAATGGGTTCAAATTGCCGCCTAACATCAATATAGAAACAACAGTTGCAGAAGATTCTACCATTGCTCAATCTAAGTCGAATCCACTTAGTTTATGAGCGTCTTCGAACATCCTAACTCTAACAAAACGAATTACACCTCGTTGTCTCTGTGGGCGTGAGTGAAATACTACAGACAAAAAGCAGAATGGTCCGTTTCTACAGAAAGACAGACTCAGAACCCCGAAATCGAAATTCTGTCAAAAAATCGAAATTTTTAGCATTAAACTGAGTCGCCACGCAACAATAGAATTTCGACAATTGTCTGTTGCTTTGTTCGAATGCGATTGTTTCCAGTATTTTCGGAGTTTTGCTGTAGTTTTTGCGATTTTTTTGGGTAAGTTTAGTCCCTGATCTTTCTAGAATTAGGTATTTTTTAACATTGTTAGGTACTAAATCACATTTAGCAGCGATAATTTTCCCACAACGAATATTTCGATAACAACCGTTGTGTGGTTTCTTCAAAGAGAAGAATCGAGCCTTTGACTTATTTTGGAAAAGTGCATTCAATCTTTTCGTTGTCAATATTCGTCAATCGAATCGAATTGTTAAAGCCAACTCGGATAATAAATTCTGTCGTTTCTCGTTATAATTTTGCGTGTGTATGTTACATATGCGTAGACATTACATCCCATATGATATTATTATAATGAATCTGACCTTTAATGAATTAGAATAAATGAGTTTATTCGTCATTAATTTCTTCTAGAATATTTTCATTAGTTTTAATGACAATCAACAGAACTCTTATGAAGCATAGAACTGTTATTATTATAATATATTTAATACATAATAATTGAATTTTAACGTTTTCGTTTATTATTCAATTACAACTTTATATTCATTTGTTATTAGAATTTTTCTTGTAATTAAAACGACCATTTTCTATCGTGTTTATGTTATTAAATTTTCATTTAATTTTTGTAATATTGTCTTAATTTAAGGTACTTAAAAGTATCTTAAAAGTTGGTTATTGATAAGTCATGTGACTTTCATATATATATGTAAAGTAAACGACACTATGGCCATTGGCCTTTTCCAACTGTAAAAAATACATATATAAAACACAAACAATCAACAAAGAAAGAAAAAAAAACGCAATTTTTAACAACTTTTTAAAATTGTTCCTAAGTTCTCAAATCTTTATAATATTTAACAACTGAAAATAAAGATGTAAATTTACACATACACCAAGCAATTTTTCACCATATCCTAAATTTATTTAATTTAAAATATATGCTCTCAATCTAAAATTAGTAATGTACTGCCTCGCCCCTGTACATCGTACTTTTCCTGTTAGCAATAGATTCGGGCCTGTCCTCTATTTAACTCCTTTCGAGAAAAGAGTTTCGAATTGAAATAAAGTGACTTCTGTCTTGCATTAGAAGTACGCCAATCGGGACCTCCCGTCTCTAATTCCAATTCTCTGGTGTCAAAATGGAAAAACGACTCGTAATTTAACGTCGACGTCATCACTGAGTCGGGGGAAATTTCATTTCTTGTAAGAGACAAAACATGTCATAACTTCTTCGAGATTCCGTAAACTAAACAATTGCAATTGATTCGTCGTTTAGTTAGTTAAACGTCGGCCTGTCATAAAACTGCTTGAACATAACGAGAAATGAACATTATCCATTGTTTAGGCATCAATCGTAATCGCAGAATAACGTCAGGATGGCCGAGCGGTCTAAGGCGCCAGACTCAAGGTAGACCTTTCCTGTATAATTCGGGAGCGTGCATTCTGGTCCACGATAGTGGGCGTGGGTTCGAATCCCACTCCTGACACGAACTTTTGTTATGAGCGGTTGATTGAAAATGTCTATTTTAGTGTNGTTAATCGGGACGTCCCGTCTCTAATTTCAATATTCTGGCGTTAACTTTTGTATTATACTTAATAGGTGTATTAAGTTATGTTATAAAATTAATACTTTATTTTAATAAAATTACATTGCAAAAAGAAGTGTTCCACGAATAAATGTAGTTGTAAAAGCAAGGGACTCTTGTGCAATTCAAGGTTCAATAACAGTTTAAGTTGTTGCAATAAATAAGATTGTATAACGTTAATCACATAATTTATGTGTAAGTTTATTATTGTATTATTTTCTTTAATGATATAGAATGTACTGTTCGTTTTAGGTTCAACGGTTTATTTACATGTACTATTACTTAAGCTTTCTCCTATTTTGACATATTAAAAAGTTGCATTTTTGTCTTAACGTAATAAAAATATTTTTATTCAATATTCACCGTCACTGCATGCTGAATGTCGACATTTGCTGGTGTAAGTGAGAAATAACAATATTTAGCAAATATTTCGGACATACAGGAAACGACTATGTGAATGTTGACATTCACCGGAAAATGTTGACATTCGCCAGATTTCGGTCATTCACAGTAACATATATACAAAATTGCACTTTATAATTTTGAAGAAAACATAATTACTTATTAAAAAGCTTTCTGTTTGTATCATTACTTTCACAAAAGATTAGTTAACTGGTACTGTACCAATAAATTAAGCTCATGGCCTCCACATGGTAGCGATTCACCGGATCCTAGTCGGAGGCCCGGGTTCATGGGAGCCCGGTATGAGGATGTCCAAAATTTTAAAATATTTTATTTTTTTAAATTTTGAATGCTAATAACGAATAAAATATTCATTAATTAATACATATGACACATGACCCCTTTTATGACTTCACTCTGTCGACTTTTAATTAAGAACCAAAATTTAATAGAATTAATACCCCTTCATACGCGAGCTACATTGCCACATTTCGTTTCTTAAACTTTACCCATTCTGAGATATTGTTTTATATCTCAGAACAGAAAATAAAGAAATTTAACAAATTAGACGTCAACACACACACACACACACACGCGCGTGCGAATTTTTCCTCTTTTATTGACTTTTTTGAGGGATTTGGGAGGTCTCCAAACGTGTAGATTTGCAAAAGAAACATGGAGGGTCAAATTTGACACGATCTCAATAGTTTTCCGTTGTATATACTTAACAAGTTGGGAAGTAAAAAGGAGTCGGAGTCGGCGGATTTTTTGACGACTCCTACTCCGACTCCACAGCCCTGGTTATAAATCTACTCGCGATTCACATAATGGGGTGAGGGCGGCCAAATATCTAGCGGACAGGCGACTAACAGCGCAGAACCGGTACTGGATAGAATCATTGCAAGCGTTATGGTGTGTAGCTTCCACCGGCTAAATCACGTGAGGTTGGTGTTCTGTAAAGCTCATGCGCAAATGCGTATAATCTGGCTGTTTGGAAGCTGACCCGGTTTCGACAATACAGCGCTTCCATTCTGCCACTGATATTCGAATATACAATAGCAATCTTATCGTTTTTCTCACATGTAGTATAGAAATTTAAGATACATAATATATATATACTAGCTGTTACCCTCGACTTCGTCGGCGGAGGTTTTGAATGCAAACCCCATTAACATTCAATATTTCAATAACCATAGTAATTGTTATATAACACCTACCGCTGAAGAGAATCTTCAGCGGTAGGTGTCGAGAATCAAACAAACTATTTTCAATTTGATCAATTTTCTGGAACATTTACAATCGTTCTATAATCGAACCAATACGCAATAACAAATTCGAATTTAAAACAGTTCGAACATTTTTAAAATTGAAATATATAAAAATATTTAAACAATGTCTGAAATGTGATCAATTTAATACACCTAAGTACTCGATGAAGACTAAACGTAGTTGAAAACAAAAAATCGCATCTAAAATAGTACAGTAGAAGCCATTCTTCCGGTTAAGCTTAATCCTCTCCCTCTCCCCCCGCGGGAGAATTTAGAAAAATCCCTTCTTAGTGTCCATTCTCATGGCATACCCTACTAAAACGCATACAATACGAATACGAAATAACAAATTCGAATTTAAAACGGTTCGAACA
>NW_019385786.1:157369-158499 GCF_000671375.1 Centruroides sculpturatus
AGTCAAACGAACTATTTTCAACGTTTCTGGAACGTTTACAATCGTTCTATAATCGAACCAATATTCGAATTTTATGTTCGAATTTAATTCGAACAAATTCCAACAAAACATTTGAAATAGAAAGCCACTTTCAACCACTTTCAGCCTCATATCTCCCGCACCCTTATAGCTATTGAGACGCAACCACCCCTATGCACGAATGGAGACTTGGGGCTACTACCACATACAAACACCATTCACGTGCGATGTGTAGTTTTTGCGGAAAAGTGAAATATAGGGACATACACGTCCATTTATATATATATATATATATATAGATGTGGTGATATATCAACATACATATTAGAGTTACACATTTTATTTTTTAATTAATTTATAGTTATGTTTAAAATCAATATTGTTAACAGTTGACGGAATTCAAAACGAGAAAGGAAAAAACACGAAACAAAAATAAATATGTAAAAATTCTGAAAACAAAGACGTAAAAAATACACATTTATAAAACAGAAATTATTAAATTGAAGTGTGTAATTCACTCTGTTCCGCGATTACTTTGTTTAGAATAATCAAAACTTCAACGGAAAATTTCTCAAAAATTAAATTACAAAGACATATATGTGCAGAACTTGCATGTGTATGTGTATGTATGCAGTGAAGATCTTATTGCCGTTCCTTCCCAACTCCGTCTGAGTTGAGTTGGTTTCTTGTGTATCACGACTCGATGTAATGAATCAGGTTCGTTGGAAAGCACACCTCCACACTCAAATTGAATATATATACAGTTTATTTACAGTAGTAGAAAGTATAAGTTAGAAAACATAGTATATGTACAAGATGACCATGCGTGGTGAATTCACGTGCCAGGTTGGCGTCTGGGAACTAATAACCTTTGGAGAAACCTCAGTCAGCTTGTGGAGTCGGCTCAACTGCACGGTCAGTCCGGTCTCAGCACTAACCCGTCTCTGAGAAGATTAACAGAGGAGAACACTCTCTCTTTACGCTCAGCGGGCTTCCCAAGTGCCTGAGACAACCGTGTATCAGTCTCTTGCCCTTCTCTCCTTGACTCTCGTTCGCCCCGCAATTTAAGGGATTTTGGAACGGGAACTTCCGACCAATCACAACCCTTTTTT
>NW_019385786.1:158762-170499 GCF_000671375.1 Centruroides sculpturatus
GAACAGATAAACATTTTTTCAGGCTTATAATTTAGAAATTCTAAGAAATTTAATGATAATATTTTGTTTGTATTTAATAGCTGTTTCTATCGACTTTTTGTCAGATGTTTTGAAATAAATTACTTGTAAACATTGTTGTTTCGGTATAGGAAAAATCGATAATATCGAAATGATAATAAATGCTTAACAAATGTAACAAGTATGTTTACTATTAAAATTGCATAAATATTGATTAAGCAAACAATGTAGACGCTTCATATAAATTCACTATATTAAATTCCATTCTTTATAAAAGTTGACAATACTTTACGCAGTGAAGAACGAATAAAATATTGAAATTGTATACAATTTATCTTCAACGTAAGTTTATTTATTAATATTTTTACTTTGAGAGAATGAATATATGAATTATTCTCAATAAGTTTATTACGTTATGATATAAAATAAATATTTTATTTGAATAAAATGATAGGCATCCCTCGTATAATACGGTAGTTATGTTTCGAAAAAGTGCGAATCCGTGCTATACGAAACAAAATACTAAAGCAAAACATGAGTTTCGTCTCAAAAGTTAAAAAAGTATACTATTTTCTTCGTGAATAAGAAAATTATGTTTATTAAAACAATCCATAATTTATTTCCAATTAATAATTAATTAAGAATCACAGTTAAAAATACTGTATCGTGAGTTAATATTAATTTCGGTTAAACTATACGTTTCCTTTTACATAGTATCGGCATCTTCTGATCTTTTTTGTTGATCTTGATCAGCAATATCAGTATCATCACTTTTTTTTTTATTTCTATAATATTTTATGGATGACAAAATAAAAATATGTTATTAATCGAAAATTAGTTCTTGAGGTCCGCATTTGTTCATTCGAGTACCGAGCGATTTTTGAGCAATTTGTGTTCGAATACCGAATTGTTCGAGTTAAAAACAGTTCGAGTACCGAGATAACGTTGATTTTTGCGAATAATTACATACCTACGGTTAAAAAACAGTTTAATATCACTTGCCTAAAAATTCTTAAATCAATTTTACTAAATAGGAAGATTAATTTATAAAAAGAAAACACATGACAGTCATCAGGGTCTGAAAGCAATGATAACGATACCCGGTTGATGGACAGACAGCACGAAGAAGATAATATTGTACAAATAGTCTTTATTAAAGACACAAAACAAATTAAAAATTTTAATATTCTAAAATCCATGGACAAATTTGAGACAACACGTGTATTTACTTGAATTAATTAATATATATATATATATATATATATATATATNCGTTTTCAGAATCACTATTCTCCAGTTCTACATGAATTCCTTATTCTGCGAGTTCTCGAAGGTCGTTGTAGGTAAGATTGTCACCAGAAACCTGCAGTAACTCCTCAATGTCCTACTTCTCTATATCTCCTAGTTCTACTGTATAGATTAGGTTGACAATTTCGTCAACCTAAAGATACAGCGATAAACTCTTCTCGTGTAGTATCTTTGGATACCTCCAGCCACACCTTCTTCCACACTCCGTTTATGCTTGTATCAGTTAATTTTTTACGAACAAAGTCAATATTGCCTATGGCCTCTATGATGTTATATTGTTCCCAAAATTTTACTAAACAAACATAGATTTAGGGGAAATACAGCGCTACGACGAATTGCCACCTTTTGCTGTTTGATTTTCGTGTTCAGAAATAATCGTATTATTTACGAATCAATGAAATTTTGCAATAATTTGAATCAGCGTAAATTTTGAGCGATATTTTAGATTTCGAGCAGACTGCGTTATATCAAATCAGCGTTAATCGAGGAAGCGCTCAGCGAGGTTTTACTGTACAGGTAACCCCCGTATTACACGGCACTTCTATAGCACGGATTCGCTCTAACACGGTTCGAGAATTGGTACCATCCCCCGTATAACACAGTACTTTTATAGCACGGATTCACTCTGACACGGTTCGAGAATTGGGTAAAACCCTGGTACAACATGAAATGTAATAAATTTTTACGTACTTAAGTAATAATAGTTCACGAAAATTATTATTTTCGTGAACTATTAGTACTTAAGTATGTAAATTTTCTCTTCTCGCCTTCTGTCGATACACGTGGTCCTTCTCGAAACTTGTTTCAATGTTGCCAGATCGCGACGCTTCTGCTTCTGATGTTGCCGAATGTTTTTCCCTTATTCCATACTTGCTTTATTCTTCATAAGTGCTTAGCACCATATNTCGTGTTCGGAAATAATCGTATTATTTACGAATCAATGAAATTTTGCAATAATTTGAATCAGCGTAAATTTTGAGCGATTTTTTAGACTTCATGCAGACCGCGTTATATCAAATCAGCGTTAATCGAGGAAGCGCTCAGCGAGGCTTTACTGTATTATAAAATACAATGAAGATAAAACATCGTAAAAATTGTTTGCAAAACGTAACTTTATAATTCTATCAAATAAAACTTCTGAAATAAATACAGTCGATCCCCTATAACACTGTTGATAATTCCGTTTTATATGAATTCCATGTTGTACGAGTCACTTAGATTTTACAAATACGTGAGCCGTTCACAGCCCGGCACACGTATTTGTAAAAACTAAGTGACTCGTACAACATGGAATTTATATAAAACGGAATTATGCACAGTGTTATAGGGGGTCGACTGTAAAATTTTTTTCGATGGCCAATAAAATTTTGTCATTACGTGATATTCATACTTATTATTAGGAAAAGTTATTATGAATACAAAAAGTTACGAGTATATCAAGTACTTTGACACTAAAATTTAAAAAAAAATTTGAATTGTGGAGTAAATTAACCAATTGCGTTTATGAATATTAAAAAAACACTGTCTTTTAACACTGGTAAACGTACTTTACAATACTTTTTATGCTTGTTATCTAGTGTTAGCGTTTCTGAAACATTTTGCTTGTGCACCCAATATATTTGTTTGTAATAGTTCTGAAACCAACATGTTCATAATATAATAATTTTTAAAAAACCTAGAAAACTGGTATCGTTTTATATTATATAACGAAATTAAACTATGCATTGTTGATAATAACTTTTTCCTGTGAAATGTAAAATCCAGTGCATTTCTATTAAGAGCGATTCAGACCAATTTTGAATTGTAAGAAATAGTTTACTTACGTAGCTTTATGACTACGACTTTACATAAAATATCTATTTTTACGTTATTCAAAATAGAAAAGTAGAATTAATTTCATATATATGTTATGGACAAAGTAATTAATCGGGTATTATTTATAATGCCCGGTCATTGTGAATAATGGCCAAAAAGGGAGTGCAGTGTGATAAATATTGATTAATTTATCAAATTGACCGGTCATTATGAATACCGCTATCATCTAGTCAGGAAAAATGATGATAATACGTTGTGGAGTGATCACCCGACATACGCTAGCCAGTTGGCACTCTGAGTTGCTGATTGTATCGTCTTGAGTGCGTATTGCGTTTAGTACTAAACTTTAAATTGTGCGACATTTTAATTTGATTTTAAAAAATTCCACTTATTTCATTTAGAAATATTTATTTTTTGTGAATTAGTATTTAAAAAAAACATGTGATCTTTTCAAACTAAGTAGGCCTACTATTAACTACATTAATTTAATGGTAAAATTTTACCTATGTGCACCGTCATGGCGGCGGTCGCTACTATTTGTGCTCCTGACTGATTCCTCCTGGAGGGGAGCCGCGGATTGTTTAACGTCACTAGATATTGATACATATTAGTAATTGATACGTGTGTTTAACAACTACCGTGAATCAATATCTAGTAACGTTAAACAATCGGCGGCTCGCCGGCGGCTCCCCTCCAGGAGGAATCAGTCGGGAACACAAACAGTTGCAACCACCGCTAAATTCGGTACTAAACTCAACACGCAGGCGCAACTCATATGCGAGTGCTTATTGGCTCTTGTATTTTGGATGATCACTCTTTAACGCATTATTATCACTTTGTCGGACTAGCTGATTGCAGTATTCATAATGGCCGGTCATTATGAATAATGTCCATATTAATCACTTTGTCCATAACATCTCTACCGAATCCATGGCAGTGCAGCGTATAAAATATTAAATTTGCCGTCTCTACTCTTTATTTACTCTATGATTTAATCTGATAACATCAAATACTGTGTATGTATATGATAAAATTAGCAACGAATAACTAAAAAAACTATAATACCATAGAAATTGTATTTAGTGACAGTTAAAATATCTTCAATAAGAAATTATTTTGCTTGATATAATGCAAAATATTACATTACTTTTTATAAATAAACCATCCTCACATTTCAAAAGTGAAACGAACGTATCACAAATTTTAAAAGTATAAAATTCAAAATGAAATGTTTGTTTAATTTAATCCATTACGTAATAAATTTGACATTTCAATTTTTTGCAGATAATTTTACCGACAATGCCATATTCATCGAGAAGGATTAAAGTATATCCAAATTCCGATTCGAGAAATCTTACGATGGACCAATGGAAGCCATTGTCATCAGTTCTGGCTTTATGGGGCTTATCTTTTACAGATAGAAAATATTCTTTTCTCACAAGATTAACGTTTTTTGCATGTATAATATTTATAATTTATTATACTATTTGCATATCTACAAACTTTTACGAACATCCCAGTATATTAGGTGCTATCGCGAACCTCACTTTTCTCTTATCCATGTTTATATGTTTAAATACGTTATACACNCCTTCCTTCCGTTCTTTACCACTTCCAGGTTGTACCTCTGAGTGTTGCCCGGAGGATTTCCCCCTTTTTCAATTTAATGTAATGTAATGTAATGTAATGTAATGGAGTCCATGCCAATGAGGGCTGTAAGTAATTTTCCTTTTTGCCTATAGGATAATGCACCACTGAGAGCTCCCTCATCTTTTTTCTTCAACCACCGTGCTTAGAATTACTTGGCAAGACATATTTTGATCAAACTGAACATTTTACTTGTTTCGGCTAGTTTATTTTAAATAAATTTTATAATACTCGTAATTATTGTCTGAAATGTTAACTTGTTCAGGGTAATCAGAACACTACGCATTGATTCTCTAGTTAAATTCATAAAGTAAGTTATACGATAAAATATTTCTATGATTTATCTTGAAATTACAAAGTGTAAATTTTAACATTGTTCTAAACAATACTCATAACAATTAAATAAGAATACGCACACTTTTTCATATTATATAGATGCATCGTTACTTGTTAAAACGCATTTTCTTTTGGAATTATTATATAATTGATAATTGATAATGTGTTAAACATTGTGGCTTAACATTTTATATTTTTCAATGATTAACATTATTAGATCTTAATTCTAATGTAAACGAATAAGAATAAACGTTAAATATAATTATTGAGTATTGATCTTTGATTTCTTGTTTACAATAAAGCAACTTTCAATTTCGAATTTTTAAAATAGTACAGTAATAACATTATTCAAGATTGTGAACACGTAAAATGCGTAAATGTAATATTATATTATGTAACCGAAACAATGGGAATATAGCAAAACTAACAAGAAAAAAGTGTAGTAGTAAAAAATGGTATTTTACACGAATACACACACAAAAAACTGAATGCCAATTTAATAAAAAAAACAATGAAAAAGGTTTAAGCAAGGTGTTTCAGAAGTGCTTTGCCTAATTTCGCAGGCATATAAAAAGCAAAACCTGAATTAAAATGTCGAGGCTGTTTTTCATCTAAAACTTAAGTAATGTAGCGCCAAATTTTAGTGACGTTATTTTTGTTTTTCAAATCTAACATCAAGTCATTTTTGATCTCAGAAGCGACCGGTCAATACTTCCTCGGATAGTTTATTCAAAGTATTCTTCAGACAATTCTTCCTTCCAAAAGATTTTTCCCATATTTTTGTTTCTTATATTTTTTCAGAATATTGTTTTCGTAAATAATCTTTTGCTGTAAATTGGACACTATATTCTGTTTATAAAAGAGTATTCCCTTTCTGTTTTTCTTCTCTATTATATTCGAAAAGTAACCAATGTAAGTTATACGAAAAATATTTTCAGGAGATGAATTTGTCGATCAGGATATTTTTGTTCGCTCTATTTTGATAGAACATTGATTCAATTAATTTATATCATTCTGAAATAAAAGGATAACTCGTATCAACGACCAGAGGATTAGAACCTGATAAAAATTGGATAAAAACTTTATAAAAGGCTGACGTTTATCGTTTTTAATATGTGAGTTTTTACCTATTATTATTTGTTTTTATTGAAGTTTTTCTTCAAATGAATGTAACGGGTACTTCTGTGGTTGTGTTAATTTAAAGGATTAATGGATAGACTCAAAAACTAAATTTTTGTAAATAGTTTGAACTTCTAATTATATCATTCTTTACGTTCCATAAAAAATATAGTATATATTTTTATTAATTCGACTCATTTTCTGACTAGGGCCATTCCNTGTGTTCCCGTTTCTACTCTTTGCTGATATTTGCTTGTCTTCTTCTAGAATAACCGACGCTGCCGAAAGAATCGGAAAAGATATATATATAAAGTCTCTTCGTTGTCAAGATAAATCTGTTCAAATGTCGGCATTTATATTTTCAATGAAATGTTTACAAGATCCTCCCCATTTTTCTGCTGCCCAAATGTTTTCAATTAACAGAAATTTCATACTGACAATGATCAGTGCCATAATCACGTATACTGTTATTGTAAATCAATAAAATTTGATTAGTACACATACAATAAATTTAGAAATTAGTTAATATAATGCTTAATTTTCTAGAAAATCATCATACTTATATAGTGGAAAGAAATTGATAAAATATGCTACTATTGTACAGATATGACTAACCATGATCATACTTTATGAAGAAGTTCATAAATGCTCAGAATAAATATCACAATATTAAAAAATATGGATGGAAATAAGTTTTCAATTAAAAATATTGTATTCAGTGAGATATTCGAAAAGTATTATGTAAAAATTTAAAAACTGATTTCACAAGTAAATTTTGTAATGATTACAGCTGAACTGCATTGATGAAAATAATTACAGAGCAATTAATTTAACACGAATGCGATTCAAAGTTTTAACGACCGTGAAATAGAAGCACGGTGTAAGAAGGAAAGACGAAAAAACAGTCAGTGGTGCGTTATTCTATGGGCAAAAGGGAAAATCGTCTGGAGTCCATGCCAGAGAGGGAGTTTAGCTTTCGAGCAGTCAAGACGTATGTAAGCGTGCACTGGACTTAAAATTTTTCAAAGTTTTTTGCCTAGGCCTAGTTTTAGGGTTAGCGGTCTACCTCCCATACTGTAGTATAGGAGGTTAGGCCTTAGTTAGGCTTATCTAGGGTGTTAGGCTTAGGTTTGCTAAGCCTAACTTTTCTGCTAACTTTAATTTCTAAAGTTCAGCATTTTGGGAGCCAGCCATCTTGCCATCCCCAACTACAGGGCCAGAGACAACAGGAACAGTAGCCATATTGGTGAGTGCAGACTTTTCTACTTTTGGTTTAGGAGGGACCCGCTATANTATATATATATATGTTACAGTCAAAACCCGTTTTTAGTTAGAACGCGTTTTAACTAGTTGAAACTAGTTTATACTGAATGTCTTTGTGAAAACCAGTTTTGTCTAGTTAAAACTAGTTTTAACTCAAATTCATTTTTGACTAACAGTAAATTCTAGTTTTAAATAGACAAAACAGATTTTAACAAAGACATCCAGTACAAACTAGTTTTAACTAGTTAAAACGCATCCTAACTAAAAACTGGTTTTGACTGCAACGTATAGAGTGATTCGGGGTAAGATGGTAAGCGGGGAAGATGCATAATTTTTTATATTTTCAAACGGTGACGTCACATATTGTCATGTATTTGTACGATGAAACGTTCGGCCAATATTGAGTGCGGAAAGCTGTAGTTGGCTACCGTTACTTCATTTTCTACATCGGAGAAGAATAAAAGCTAGATAAGAATGAAGTTTTTGTTGTGAAATGTTTCTAGAGTAATTTTAAACTAAAAGTTAAGATGGAATTTATTAAAAATTGATAAAAACAATTAATGTGTGATGTAGTTAAGGTTCTAAAGTTTCCANAATAAACGTTAAATATAATTATTGAGTATTGATCTTTGATTTCTTGTTTACAATAAAGCAACTTTCAATTTCGAATTTTTAAAATAGTACAGTAATAACATTATTCAAGATTGTGAACACGTAAAATGCGTAAATGTAATATTATATTATGTAACCGAAACAATGGGAATATAGCAAAACTAACAAGAAAAAAGTGTAGTAGTAAAAAATGGTATTTTACACGAATACACACACAAAAAACTGAATGCCAATTTAATAAAAAAAACAATGAAAAAGGTTTAAGCAAGGTGTTTCAGAAGTGCTTTGCCTAATTTCGCAGGCATATAAAAAGCAAAACCTGAATTAAAATGTCGAGGCTGTTTTTCATCTAAAACTTAAGTAATGTAGCGCCAAATTTTAGTGACGTTATTTTTGTTTTTCAAATCTAACATCAAGTCATTTTTGATCTCAGAAGCGACCGGTCAATACTTCCTCGGATAGTTTATTCAAAGTATTCTTCAGACAATTCTTCCTTCCAAAAGATTTTTCCCATATTTTTGTTTCTTATATTTTTTCAGAATATTGTTTTCGTAAATAATCTTTTGCTGTAAATTGGACACTATATTCTGTTTATAAAAGAGTATTCCCTTTCTGTTTTTCTTCTCTATTATATTCGAAAAGTAACCAATGTAAGTTATACGAAAAATATTTTCAGGAGATGAATTTGTCGATCAGGATATTTTTGTTCGCTCTATTTTGATAGAACATTGATTCAATTAATTTATATCATTCTGAAATAAAAGGATAACTCGTATCAACGACCAGAGGATTAGAACCTGATAAAAATTGGATAAAAACTTTATAAAAGGCTGACGTTTATCGTTTTTAATATGTGAGTTTTTACCTATTATTATTTGTTTTTATTGAAGTTTTTCTTCAAATGAATGTAACGGGTACTTCTGTGGTTGTGTTAATTTAAAGGATTAATGGATAGACTCAAAAACTAAATTTTTGTAAATAGTTTGAACTTCTAATTATATCATTCTTTACGTTCCATAAAAAATATAGTATATATTTTTATTAATTCGACTCATTTTCTGACTAGGGCCATTCCNAATATCTTCAGGAGATGAATTTTTCGATCAGGAGTTTTTTCTTTGCTCTATTTTGATAGAACATTGATCCAATTAATTTATATCATTCAGAAATGAAAGGATAACTCGTATCAACCACTTGATAAAAATTGGATAAAAAGTTTATAGTGTGGTGAGAAGATTTACTTGTCGTTTTTAACGTAAAAACGTTAGAACTCAAATAAATCGCTAATGTTTGTTTGTTTTTAATATGTGAGTTTTTACCTATTATTATTTGTTTTTTATTGAAGTCTTTCTTCAAACAAATGCAACGGGTACTTCTATGGTTGTGTTAAAGGATTAATGGATAGACTCAAAAATTAAATTTTTGTAAATAGTTTGAACTTCTAATTATATCATTCTTTATGTTCCATAAAAAATATAGTATATATTTTTATTAATTCGACTCATTTTCTGACTAGGGCCATTCCATGGCTTTGAGTCCTCCGGTGTAAAATTTTCTTGTTGCCTTTCTATAAAAATTTAAGATTCAAAATACGTTACAAAATACTATTATTATTAATTATTACAAAATGCCAATAAGCTTAATTTTAGGGTAGAAATGTATAACAAAATTGTAAATGATAATAACGAGTAAAATTTACATTAAATCCACCCCTTTCGAAATATGATAAATGACCGTCCTTCCAACCCCTTCGATTTTTAACCACCAAAATGTAATGGCATCAATGCCCATCATATACAAGCTACTATGCCGAAATTCGTTTTTACTTTCCAAGATGAGATTAGTCAAAAAATGACCTTTTTACATTTTCACACTTTGGGACTCAGAGGTCCTTGAAACTTCGAGAAATGCAAAAAATTCGTTTGTTTTTTTCTGTACGTACAGAAAACCCCCATTGTCTCATCCCTCGATCTTTAACTACCGAAATTTAATAGCATCAATCCCCTAACAAACAAACCTCTCTGTAAAATTTCAGAAATTTTCTTCAAACTAACAACACTAACATCCATACATAGAGAAATTACACTTGAATATTTTTGCATTTCTCGTTATGCTTGTGTGCAGAGTTCGTATGCCTCCTCTATAGACACGACCTTTCAGATATCCCCACAACCATACGGACTTTGTCTGAATTGAAAGCAAGCATAACACGCCATATTGCTGCAATTTTTCAAGAAGTCTATCCAACTACTGTGGAACACGCTGTAAGGCAGTTTGAACATGTGATTGACACAAATAGATTGCTCTTAGAACGAATGTCATGAATAAAAGCCTTTTGCGCGTTTCCATTTTGTGTTTCTTGTTCTTTGTGCGCCATTTTTTCGCCTACTGGTAGAAATTTGAACTATTTATATTTTTGCATTTCTCTTTCCCCATTGTCCATATAATGTATATGTTACTGTGAATGACCGATATCTGGCGAATGTCAGCTTTCACACAGTTGTTTCGTGTATGTACGAAATATTTGCTAAATATCATCATTTCTCACTTACACCGGCAAATGTCGACATTCAGCATGCACTGATGGTGAATGTTGAATAAAAATATTTTTATTACGTTAAGACAAAAATGCAATTTTTAATATGTAAAATAGGAGAAAGCTTAAGTAACGGCACATGTAAAAAAACTGTTGAACCTAAAATGAACAGTACGTTCTAAATCATCAAAGAAAATAATACAATAATAAACTTACACATAAATTATGTGATTGACGTTGTACAATCATATTTATTGCAATAACTTAAACAGTTATGGCACTTTGATTCCCTTGCTTTTATAACTGCATTTATTCGTGGAACACTTCTTTTTGCAATGACAGCGTGTACAGTCGACCCTCTATAACACTGTAGATAATTCCGTGTTATATGAATTCCATGTTGTACGAGTCACTTAGATTTTACAAATACGTGTGCCGGGCTATGAACGGTTCACGTATTTGTGACTCGTACAACATGGAATTCATATAACACAAAATTATCTACAGTGTTATAGGGTGTCTACTGTATAGCTTTACCCTGCACTTTTCGAATTAGCTGTAACTGCTTCTCTCAGCGATATTTCTTGAGAAGAAATCTCATTTATGAAAAGTAACTTTTTTTTTTTTTTTTACAAATTACGAACTGATTACGTTATTATGTGATTACGAACTAATCTGTTAAGGGTGTCTTTTATTCGGATATTGCCGACTCCTTACTGACGACCCCCTCTCATCCTCCGCTACTGGACCTGACTAACCGATCCCCACCTCACGGGATCAAAAGAACAAAAACACCATTTAGTGACAAAGTGGGCAATTTCCACCAAACCGTTGCCGGGAAAAGAGGTACGACCTTGTCTTACCTCTGACTACCCACAAAAGATTTGGCGACAGACTGTAGCCTCTCTGTCGACATCGGCTTTTCGGGTGTCGTTTCGACCTCCACCAAAGCTTATCTGTGCTTGTCGACATACACCGGCGATTGTTCGAATGTATAATAATATAACCAAATATTCGGTCTTTCACCGAAGTATTTTGTATGTGTCGACATTCACCAGTTTTGGACGTGTCGCGCGGAATCAA
>NW_019385786.1:174816-182874 GCF_000671375.1 Centruroides sculpturatus
CAGAGCAGTAATTTTATACATTTCTTGTGAAAGAAACATTTCTTATTCAATGGCCATAAAAATTATTTATATTAATGATGTCTCCAAAGTTCAATGAAGTTTTCACAGAAAAATAACCTATCAGAAATTGCGCCCGCCGGTTGGTGCACTGCTCCGCGACGAAAACGAGCTTGAGCAATGGCGACGTCGAACGGTGCACACTCGGTAAGTAATCCTACAATTTTTTGTTTATAGCATAGTTTATACGGATTATTCCCTAAAAAAATTATACATATTTTGGAAATGTTGAGTCGAATTAGTCTAGAATCGATTAATTTTATGGAAGAAAACCTTTCAAACAACTGTAGTCCGTAAACTTCACACGTGTTGGGCTGTGATTGACAAGGACTCGTACAAAATTGATTCATAAACGACGGAACGTATCTACCGTGTTATAGGGGGGTTGACTGTAGTTGATACCTGAAATAAAAAAAAAAAAAAAAAAACATTCTTAATAGACAGTATGTTCAAGTAGAATTTTGACAAGTACTGCACTTTTAGACTAGGCACATAGTAAATATGTAGTCTAAGTGTGAAATGCACTAACTGTACTGTACTGTATATTATAAAGTATTTATCAAATAAAAGTCATTCTAATTATATGAAGTAAAAACTATGCCATAAAGTTACCCATATAATAATTTCGTAATGATTTTTACAGAAATAATTGCTCCAGACCAGAACGGATTGAAAGATTTTACTTCCAGTTTTTATTTTATTTTCCACTAGCAGACCCCGCCACGCGTTGTTGTTGCTCAAAATCTATTATAAGTGTATAATACTTCCTCTGTGTACACTAAGTACAGATTTTTCGAAAAATCATACTTAGTGTATATTCTCTTGACATACTCTATTAAAACGCAATCAAAAACGCAAAAAAATGCGTCTAAAATAGTATAAATAGAAGCAGAGTTCTTCACAGTAAGCCTTAATCCTCTTCATCTCTCCCCCCAGTGGGGGAATTTCGATATGTATCTATACTAATATTATAAAGAGGTAATGTTTGTAAGTATGTATGTAAGTTTATATGCAGCAGGTAATCTCCGAAACTACTCATCCGATTTCAAAAATTTTTTCATCATTATTTAGAATGGAACTTCAGGGTGGACATAGGCTGTATATTATTCCGTTAAACATGGGGGATGGACAGTTCTTTACAATAAGCCTTACGGGGAAGGCTTACCGTAAAGAACTCTGCTTCTATTTATACTATTTTAGATGCGGGTTTTTGCGTTTTTGATTGCGTTTTAATAGGGTACGTCAAGAGAATGTACACTAAGAAGAAATTTTTCGAAAAATTCTCCCCCCACGGGGGAAGTGTTATACATTTATAATAGATACATTTTGAGCCACAACAAGGCGTGGCGGGATCTGCTAGTATTAGATAAAAACACGTGTGTGTTCGAATGCAACGTTGTGTCAAAATTTCAAAGGAATCGGTAGGAACAAACGAGCATTACATTTTTACTTATATACATAGAAGATGATTTGGGTTCGTTTTTAGTTCATCCTCACAGAAAAACATAATGCCTTACACTTTAGTAGAAAAGTAAACTTAGGTCGTCGTACTCGCGGAGTTAACGCCATCTGTTGGACACAAAAGTCTTAATCCTAGATGATATCTTTTAATTTATATGACTGTTTAACAGAATAACATACAGCCTATGTCCACCCTGATGTTCCATTCTAAATATTGGTGTAAGAATTTTTGAAATCGGATGAGTAATTTCGGAGATTACCTCCTACATCCAAAATTACAAACTTTACCTCTTCATTATATTAGTATAGATTATTAATTTTAAACCTGGCATTTCTTGTTGTATGTTTCAGTTGTTGGCATTACACTGAAATATNAGGCGATTCTCGGGCAAAATAGGAACTATTTAGATAAGTCTCTAATTATCTCTTGTTTATCAATCCATTAGTTTTAACTAAAATATTATCATTTTCCATTAATTTTTGTCAAATTCAAAAAATTAAAAAAGCTGTTCACAGACACTTGAATTGCATTTATCGCAATAGTGATTGTTTAGTTGCCGATTTATTCGTGTGTCTGCAAATAATCACTAGTGCGCTGTTTGCAACCAAAATTTAAAAATTACGGATAATTTAAGGGTTAATTTTAATCATATGCATTTTAACATTTGGATTAAAGTGTAACAAATTATATTTCGATACGTAATTGTAAAACTACAGAATAATCATAACAAAAGTTTGATCAACAATAAAGATATATTTTTATAAAGTAAGTATTACCTGAATTAAATTTGATTAGCTATGTAATTAATATAAATCTTACTAAAATCATAAAATAACAAATGCGTGGCTATGCCTTTTATTAAAAAGTAGCTTTTTACACTCGTTGTTATTAATCCTAAATTTTAAAATTGCATGTGCAATTTTAAAATTTAGGAATGCCTATGAACAGCGATGGAAGTATGTTATGGTAAATAGAGCGTTTTATAGAAAAACTACTAAAATTAAGAAAGTATTATGGGGTTAATCGTTCCCATAACGGGCTTGCAAAAAAAGTGGCCATCATAGTCCCCACAGGAGGAAATAGTTTAAAAAATATTATTGAAAAATTTGATCTGAAAGTCTTTTTCCACTTATGATTAATATCGCGGTTTTTGTAATAATTTAATTTTTAGTAATAAATTGTAAATATTTTTTGATTTTAAAACTGATTTTTAAAAGAACAATAATTTTGAAAGAAAAGGTTACTTTTTTCATGTCTTTTTTAGTGAGTCATAACCAGAAAATGACATCTAAAAGACAAAATGAAGTTATTTCATATCTAGGGCTTAGTCGCTCAGAAATTTCAAGATCACCGTGAATTATTAAAGGTATTTGGTTCCGATCCTGCTTTGAATCCGCCTATAAATGGTGGACAACCGAAGAGATCAACACGGGATCGAATCCGAGAAAAATCTGTATAGATGTTTTTACTGATTATCTGACTAAAATGTGTTGTCCTCCGTCTTTCATCATTAGGACGTGCTATTGTAAGCATGGACGAATGTATTGATACAATGGGGCTAAAAATAAAAGGTTCTCTTAGTACCTACAGGATTAAGCGGAATTTTGTTTAACTATAAAAACTCTTACGCATCGTATGTAAAGAATAGTGCTTAAAAATTTATATCATATGAGGAGAAAATTCTATAATTTATTTCCAACAATTAATAAAAAGATAGAAGAATATGATTGTATCTTTAACCGAATTCATTTACTTTGAAAAATATCTTCCGAATGTATCACCAGGAACCTTCAGCCGAAATTCATCCATCGGCCACGACCTATAACATTACCAAAAAAGGGCAATAGAAAACACGAGAAGGACTCCCCCCAATAAAAAGGAGGAAGCGATGACGATTGCCGTCATTGGTCCCTCCATTCGTTCGCATTCTCTAGAATTCGTGGCAGATCTTGGATAACTTCGTACATCGAAGTTTGGCATCTACTCATCCCCTCGTGATTTCCTTCCAACCGAGGACGCCTCTGTTATCTAAACTAAAAGATTCCGAATAATCAATTCGTTACATTTTCAAACTGATCAACTCGAAAACGAAAGAATGATCTGTACAAGGTATTTACCTACCCGCGAATCTCTGTAAACTGTTTTTGCCTCGGGAATAAGACTCACAAAAATACGAGTTACAATAGCCCTTAGTTGTAGTACGCAGAAACGATAGCCAATACTTATAATATAAAAAGTCCCTTATAAATCCTGAATAATATGTATGATTCTTTACTGTAAATACTATTTTATGATAAAATAAACGGGTAATTATATTTATATTGATCCTTGGCTGGGTAAACTTCTTCAAGTCTCTTCAACCGCCTTTATCGCGGATTCGACCGCCTACGAACGTGACCGCTCGCGTGTGTACGTTTACTATCGCGATTTCTGTGTCCATAAAGACATAGTGGTGTCACCCTGCTGTTGTGTCTTGACGTGGTGCCGACCCCGCGGTGCCACAAATAACTCAAGAAACTTCGATAGTAAAAGTTAATTTTAATTATTCGAAATTAAAATGCATAAATTTTTAAATATTACGAGATTAACATTATATAATAAAGAGGAAAATTAATTTGTGAATCCGTATTTAAAAGTAGGGCATAATATCGAAGTAGAAGTAGTCAAATTCATCATTCAATCTCAATTCAGGTTGCGAATATTTAAAAATTTGAATTCCTTCGAACGGATTGTAGTAATTTGCCGAGGGACTGATTCTTATCTTATTTTCTGCAATGACGTCTCTCTCTATAATTTTAGCAATCAATCGATAAAATGTAAACTTTCGAATGTGTAGAGGAGCACTAAATAAAACACGTCCGTTCGTATAACATGCTTTTTTAGGACGCAATTTCTTCCGTAATATCAAGTTAAAAAAATAAGAGAACTTCACAGTTATACCTTCTTCTCTGCAATGTGTTATAGGAAGATAAACGTTGTTGATAAAACAATCTTCCTTAGCAACTATGTCGCATATAAATCGAATATTTGTATTCATACTCCATGCTGCGTTAATAAAGTATGCACTTCGATTAACATAAGAAAACCAGGACGAGAGCAATTCGTGCTTTCTTGGGCATGTAATATCACAAATACTGTCCGGAATAAACCACGTCTCGTCGAAATCTTTATTTTGCAAGTAGCATCTTATTGCATCTCTCTCTACGTCTGTTAAGATCGGTTCAACAAACACTTGCGATTCCAGAAACCATTCTGGCATTGTCAGAAATCGTATATACGGAAGAAATGGTTTCATGACTTGCCTTAGAGATTTTTCATTATTAACTCTCTTCTTGGCCCATTTTAAAACTATTTTGAAGATGTCTGCTTCCTCAATAGATGGATTTATTGGCCTGCGAACGATTCTATCCATGGTTGTTGCTTCACAGTTCAGCCATTCGTCCGATGAAAAAATTTCTTGCCATTTCGAACTTAATATATTCCAGCATAAATATAGCAATCTGCCATCCCTCTGTTGGCATGCTAAGTCGTGTACATAACACACGTTTATAACTCTTGACGAATCGGTCATGAAATCTCGACATTCTTTATTCAAATTACCTAGGCCTAATCGTTTGCTTACGCAAAATATGTCCGTTGCATTCTGTATTGATTTTACGGTTTCTCTTCCTTCTTCCAGATATCTAAAAACAGAAAATGCGATAAAAAAGGAACTATAATTAGAGCCAATGTATATGATTTTAAACTGATGGCAATTATCGTTATAGCAGAAGAAAACGATATTGATGCAAATTAGAATGTGTGAACATAAGAATTTAAAAGATAATTACAGAAACTCACTTTTTTATTTGTTTCAAAGTATCCGAGGAATATGGCATGTAAAAAAAGACTGATGTGTTTGAATAAGGACGTAGCATTGTTTTTATTCTCTCGCTATATTCACACAAAATGGATTTTGAGAAATGGATCTGTTGTTTGTCATTGCAGAATACTGTAATCCGATCCATTTATCTTAAATAAATTTTAACTATGCGAAATACCGTAAATAATGTAAGGAAAATTATTGTCTAATTTACAGTATTGTTTCGTCATAAATACCTTCGTACAGTATTGATTTTAAAGGTTAATCGTAAATAAATTTAACGAGAGTTAGGGCTGTTATTAACTTTTATTAGCTTTTTTCTCTTATTTAACAGTCCGAATGCAACCAAACATAGTATGATGATATTTCAGGACATATTTTTACAACACACATCACTTTTGACGCTGCATGCAACAAACATTTTATTTGTACGAGACACTCTTGTCATATAGCTTTGTAGGGGATACTACTCAATGTGATCCTATTTTGAAAGAGTAAAACCCCTGAAGACAAAATGATAGGTTTGCGTCCTCGATCAGGCTGCAATCTTAGACGAACAGTTTCCTAAGATCGTGTGATTTTTCTCTCGAGAGCTTGTGTAGTCGATAATAGTTCGAGTTGTAAATTTTCGCAATAGCGAAGTGCAGTTGCAGCTTTGTCGTTGTTTTTATAAAACAGTTTCCTATCAAATACCGCGTTCCGCAACGTAATAGGTAACATACCAGATAAGAATGTCATTAAGAATTATGTTTTTACCCAGAATATGGCTGCAACGAGTGTGCTTATCCAAAAGACTGCTTATTTTTATTTAAAGCGCCAAAATTGTCATAAGCGAATTTTGGTATTACTTATTAAGAATCTTTAGTTTTGTTTCATTTGGCACTTGTGCCTGCTAAGACTGATGACGAGGTGCCTCTTCTCTGAAAGTAAAGAGACGTCCCCGTTTACTTTTGACTACCGATGCCTTATCAGGTTTTCTTTTCTTATCTCAACGTGGTTCTGCTGCCATCTGCAAGATAAAGTTTAAGCGAAAAATATTCTTGTCGGTTACCATTTAGTTGAGGATGACATCCTTACGTTTATGAGAGCGGCATCAAACCTGCGTAACCCAATAACGACTTTGTGTTTTCACACTTTACTTTTTTAACATTTGATTAAGCACGTCTACTTCGTACTTTATTTTTGTTGTAAAAGATTGCCGATTCTGATGTGTTTTGTTGTTTGTTCTAGTGCCCTCTTGCGAGTGAAGGTTACTCAAAAAAATTACCTTTTTCTTTTTTCTCTGGAAAATTGTCAAGGTGCCATTTTCAAACTCTCACAAATTATTTTAAATAATTTGCATTAAAATCTCGCGACCCCAAGATTTCGCTAAGCAACCCCAAATGGGATCACGACCCATAGTTTAAGAAGCCCTGATCTCGGTCGAAGGTCAAGATTATTTTATGGTTAAAAGTATAAGCTTTTTCTAATGGGAAAAACCATACTTTTTATTACTGGAATAAACAGGGAGGTAAAAGTTACATTTACATGGAAACAACGGAAAATTTCACAATCATTGCCTCCCTGCCTATTCACCTCCCTGCCTATTTCAGTAATAAAAAGTATGGTTTTTCCCATTAGAAAAAGCTTATAATTTTAAGCTTAAAATAATCTTGACCTATGACCTAGACAATAAGGTCAAAGGTACTGTACATCCGGTTGTGAAATTTCCTGCTCTCTCCATTTCCGGTGTCAAAAATATGTGTTCCCATTGAAAAAAACAGACTTGACCATCAAATGATTTTGAAGGTCAAGCAAGGACAAGGTCACATCTGAGGTTACCAATTAATTGGCCCCTCGACACCCTACAACTTTTGTCTATACCTTTTTCCAAAATAATGAGATCCAATTAAGTTGTTTCAATGTCTCAAGATAAAAAATGCACCCTGTATATCTATATACCAAATGGGGGTGTGCAATTTGAATCTTGCCACTGGTGATGCTAGTGTCAGCTTGACAGAGTTGTACCTTACCTAACTTTCCGGAAGTGAGTAAAATAGTGGAGGCTGAGAGGAAGGTTTAATCCGCTTATAAAAACAGGGTTCTAAAGAATGTAATAGATGTCGAATTAAGAAAGAAAACAACAGAATTTGGACTATAGATAACAGAAATAAAGGCATAACTTTTAGAAAGGTACGCAAGCTTAAAATAATAAGTATTAAACTGAGGCATTTAGTTTTTGGGTTTTGTTTTCGTTAGCTGAGGTATTAATACGCAACACACAGTACAGTAGACCCTTATAACACGGATTCCTATAATTACGATTCCTATAAGACGGCGAAAAATTGCGACGGTATCCGTACAAACCTGGTAAAAAAACTCCTATAATTCGGTAAAACGTCATCGGGCAGCCGAACTACTTTCCGCCGTCCAGCGCCGCGCTACGAAGAATTTAGGCGGGTAAATTGAGTATACAGTAGAACCTCGATTATCCACCCTAATTGGGGACTGGGGTTGGTCGGATAATTGAAAAGTCGGATAACCGAAAAATATGAAAAAATCCATTATTAGTGTAGTATATTATTATATCCCATGTAATTAGTATATTAGTATATCGCTATTAACCTATTTTGCGTTGAATTTTCATCGATGTTAAGCCTAACAAAAATTTTTTAAAATAATAATCGTCGCTATTGTA
>NW_019385786.1:184122-191287 GCF_000671375.1 Centruroides sculpturatus
GTTTTTGCGTTTTTGATTGCGTTTTAATAGGGTACGTCAAGAGAATGTACACTAAGAAGAAATTTTTCGAAAAATTCTCCCCCCACGGGGGAAGTGTTATACATTTATAATAGATACATTTTGAGCCACAACAAGGCGTGGCGGGATCTGCTAGTATTAGATAAAAACACGTGTGTGTTCGAATGCAACGTTGTGTCAAAATTTCAAAGGAATCGGTAGGAACAAACGAGCATTACATTTTTACTTATATACATAGAAGATGATTTGGGTTCGTTTTTAGTTCATCCTCACAGAAAAACATAATGCCTTACACTTTAGTAGAAAAGTAAACTTAGGTCGTCGTACTCGCGGAGTTAACGCCATCTGTTGGACACAAAAGTCTTAATCCTAGATGATATCTTTTAATTTATATGACTGTTTAACAGAATAACATACAGCCTATGTCCACCCTGATGTTCCATTCTAAATATTGGTGTAAGAATTTTTGAAATCGGATGAGTAATTTCGGAGATTACCTCCTACATCCAAAATTACAAACTTTACCTCTTCATTATATTAGTATAGATTATTAATTTTAAACCTGGCATTTCTTGTTGTATGTTTCAGTTGTTGGCATTACACTGAAATATACAACACTTAATCGGCATTTTAATAATATCTAAATAAATAAAAAATATAATTTTAAGCAATGTAAACACAGTACGACTGACGAAACAGAAAGCTAAGTATCCATAATCCCGATACCAGTGCCACGTATTGATTTTCAATAGTGAACGTCCTATTAGTTAGTGCAATTCTATTAATTAAATATCTTTCGAATTTAATTTGAAATAAGTGAAGTATTTTCTATCGGAGAATATTTTTAAAATAAATTATTTCTAAACATTGTTGTTTCGTATAAAGAAAAATCGATAATATCCTAATGAAAATAATAAAAGCTTCACAAATAATATTATATATTTTCCATGAAAATTACATAAATATTGACTAAGCAAACAATACAGACGTTTCATATAAATTCACTATAAGAAATTCCATTCTTTGTAAACGTAGACAGTAGTAGTTTATGCAATGAAGAACGAATAAATTACACATAATTTATCTTGAATGTAAGTTTGTTAATTAACATTTTAATTTAGCATAATTAACTTTTGTATTACACTTAATAAGTGTATTAAGTTATGTTATAAAATTAATATTTTATTTTAATAAAATTACATAGGCCTATATAATATCATGAATTTTGCTTTAAAATTAATTATAATTAATTGTTAAATTGTGAAATTATGATTAATTAACAGAAATAAACGGTATTATTTATTATTGTTTATTATTATTATTTTTATATATACAAAATTGCATTTCATAATTTTTATGAAAACATAATTACTTATTAAAAAGCTTTCTGTTTATATCATTACTTTCATAAAAGATTAGTTAACTGGTACCAATGAATTAATCTCATGGCTTCCACAATGTAGTGACCGATTGGACCCTAGTCTGGAGCCCGTGTTCATGGGACCCGTTATGAAGAAGGCCAACCTAAATAACCTAGCAATTTTGTGCATTGAAAAAGATTTAGCTAAACAAACAAATTTTAGTAATGTAATCGAACAATTTTCTTTGGCAAAAGCCAGAAAATTTACTTTGAAATAATTTAATCGATAGTTTATTGGGTATTGTCTTGGAGGGAGAGGTGGGCTTGCTAATGATCCTGGTCTGGGAGCCCAGCTGTAGGTTGCGGGGGTTATGATTAAGCTTGTTATACTTATAGCGAATTTAATTTTTGTTTGATTAATATTAGAAAATTGCCAGTTAGGCCGGAATGCATATTAGACAAAGAAAGAATCGCTGAGTATAGTAAGCCTGATTAATTGGTTCTAGTTAGGCTGCAATTTGAAAAAATTGTATACCTATAAATTTCCATCTGTCTTTCATTAAATAAGTGAAAGACGAAACAAGATATGAAACCATTAGGGGCAGAAGGACCCGATTAACTGTATATGAACTATCTACAGAAACCGAAAGTCATGTTATTTCAGTTCAAAACTTAACCTGAAAGCTGATAATAGATGATTGGCAGGATTCTATTGTTAAAGGAAAAGTAATGATGTGTCTATCTTTCATATATTTCTATGTTCCTATTATACAGTGGCCTGCGTTGACATTTGATGATAGGGAAGCATTGTTTCCATAAAAATTATAAACAAATACTGGAAATGACAAAAATAAACAGTTTATTTATTTTAATTTTAAAGTAGATACATTGACATAAAACAAAGATATAAGAACTTGTTTATGAAAATAATCGAATTATATGTATTTATATTTTAGAAAATACAAGGAAAGCGGCGCTTCCGCAGCTTCCATGGACTGCACACCATTGCTATTATATATAAATATATATATGTTTCTGTATGTTGTACATATGTTCTCTATTCCTGTGTTTTTTTAATGATAATTGCTTTGTTTTAATCAATACGAAACAAAATTAAATCCATTTGATGCTGTTAAAATAGATAAACAAATATGATGCAAGTATAGGCTAGCATCGAGTTTTATATGTCTATACTAAATAGGCATGAGCCCATGCACGTGACATTATAATTACAAAACTGCAAATACTTTTAAACATTACACATTATATTAAGAAAAGTTAAATTAGATTTATATATAATAATCAAAATAACATATAACAATAATTTCATAACAGAAAACAAAGTAAACTCTACGTTAAAATGTGTTTGCTTAATACATTTTGTTTGAAAAAAATTAAATAAAGTCATTTTTACTTTCCAGCTGTCACATATAACAGAGAAATAAATCATAAAAACTTGAGAGAATCAAAAAATGACCCTTCCAAGATTTTTACATTTTTCGACTTAGGACTCCTTAAAACGTCGAGAAATGCAAAGTAAATGCGGGGATAATTTCCGTGTTTGAATACTGTATTAGTGTGTTGCACGATTTTGTTCACCTGTTTGAAGCTTAATAACTCTTGTGCTTTTTGCCGAAAATTTCTGAAATTATGCAGGGAGGTTTGTTTGTTTATTATGGGTACTGATGCCATCAGAGTCGATGGATATACTGATTTTTAAGATGGTTTAGGTTGGACTTTCTTTTCTTCCACAACTCATATGATGTTTTATTTATTGTTTTAGTAGGTAATCTGTTTTGCAAATAATTCGCAGTTATCACTGCTTCTCCCCAAAAGGCTATTGCAAGATTTGCATTTATTATCATAGCTCGTGCCATTTCCATCAGAGATGAGTTCTTTCTTTCTGCAACACCATTTTGTGCAGGAGAATAAGTTTTGTAGTTTGATGAGTGATTCCTTGTTTTGTTAAATATTCTTCAATATTTTTATTATAGTATTCACCACCGTTATCTGATCTTAGTGTGTTGATTTTTCTTCTAAATTTATTTGTAGTAGAAGCTACAAATTCTTTCAGTTTTGCAAGACTTTCTCTTTGCTTTCAATTAGATAAATCACACTACAAGCGNAGTTTGATGAGTAATTCCTTGTTTTGTTAAATATTCTTTAATAAGAGTATTTTTATTATAGTATTCACTGCCGTTATCTGATCTTAGTGTGATTTTTTTTTCTAAATTTATTTGCTACAAATTCTTTTAGTTTTGCAAGACCTTTCTCTTTGCTTTCAATTAGATATATCACACTACAAGCGTAAATCTAGAAAAATCATCTACAAATGTAAGGAAGTATCTTTTTCTTCCTATACTATTTATTTGCATTAGACCACATATGTCACTATGGACCAATTCCAATGGCTCTTTATCTCCGTAAGTAGATTTTGTTGAATATGGCAATTCAGTGAGCTTTGCTTTAATGCATATTGAACATTGTAAATTATGTTTACAATTATGCAACTTTTTTCCCTCTACTAAGTTTTCTCTTTCCATTTGTTTCATTGTGTCATAATTCTGTGACCTACTCTTTGGTGCCGTTTAATTATGCAATTTTTATAGGCAAGAGTGAGTAAACTGCTCAATTAATGCACTTGTACAATTTTGCATTAATTGAGCAGTTTACTCGCTCTTGCCTATTTGTTATAGCAATTAACATGTAAATACTATCTGTGGCAATGCCCGCAGCAATTAACTCATCATCTTTCTCTATGGTGCTTACATTATTTTCAAATTTGACTAAGCNATGAGAGCGGCATCAAACCTGCGTAACCCAATAACGACTTTGTGTTTTCACACTTTACTTTTTTAACATTTGATTAAGCACGTCTACTTCGTACTTTTTTTTTGTTGTAAAAGATTGCCGATTCTGATGTGTTTTGTTGTTTGTTCTAGTGCCCTCTTGCGAGTGAAGGTTACTCAAAAAAATTACCTTTTTCTTTTTTCTCTGGAAAATTGTCAAGGTGCCATTTTCAAACTCTCACAAATTATTTTAAATAATTTGCATTAAAATCTCGCGACCCCAAGATTTCGCTAAGCAACCCCAAATGGGATCACGACCCATAGTTTAAGAAGCCCTGATCTCGGTCGAAGGTCAAGATTATTTTATGGTTAAAAGTATAAGCTTTTTCTAATGGGAAAAACCATACTTTTTATTACTGGAATATACAGGGAGGTAAAAGTTACATTTACATGGAAACAACGGAAAATTTCACAATCATTGCCTCCCTGCCTATTCACCTCCCTGCCTATTTCAGTAATAAAAAGTATGGTTTTTCCCATTAGAAAAAGCTTATAATTTTAAGCTTAAAATAATCTTGACCTATGACCTAGACAATAAGGTCAAAGGTACTGTACATCCGGTTGTGAAATTTCCTGCTCTCTCCATTTCCGGTGTCAAAAATATGTGTTCCCATTGAAAAAAACAGACTTGACCATCAAATGATTTTGAAGGTCAAGCAAGGACAAGGTCACATCTGAGGTTACCAATTAATTGGCCCCTCGACACCCTACAACTTTTGTCTATACCTTTTTCCAAAATAATGAGATCCAATTAAGTTGTTTCAATGTCTCAAGATAAAAAATGCACCCTGTATATCTATATACCAAATGGGGGTGTGCAATTTGAATCTTGCCACTGGTGATGCTAGTGTCAGCTTGACAGAGTTGTACCTTACCTAACTTTCCGGAAGTGAGTAAAATAGTGGAGGCTGAGAGGAAGGTTTNTTATGAGAGCGGCATCAAACCTGCGTAACCCAATAACGACTTTGTGTTTTCACACTTTACTTTTTTAACATTTGATTAAGCACGTCTACTTCGTACTTTATTTTGTTGTAAAAGATTGCCGATTCTGATGTGTTTTGTTGTTTGTTCTAATGCCCTCTTGCGAGTGAAGGTTATTCAAAAATAATTACCTTTTACTTTTTTCTCTGGAAAATTGTCAAGGTGCTATTTTCAAACTCTCACAAATTATTTTCAATAATTTGCATTAAAATCTCGAGACCCCAAGATTTCGCTAAGCGACCCCAAATGGGATCACGACCCATAAGAAGCCCTGATCTAGGTCAAAGGTCAAGATTATTTTAAGGTTAAAAGTATAAGCTTTTTCTAATGGGAAAAACCATACTTTTTATTACTGGAATAAACAGGGAGGTAAAAGTTACATTTACATGGAAACAACGGAAAATTTCACAATCAGCCATGACCCTGAGTACCCCAAATTTTACCTCTGAAGGTCATCTGAAGCGTTATAATTGTAAGCGCAGCTCAATAAATGCATTAAAGTGGAAGGGCATCATTTTGAACATTTTTATAAAATTTTCCCCTAAAACCAGCATCTCAAACAATGGTAAGAATTAAAGTGACTCACTGAAAACAAGCACCACGATAGTGAGAGGAAAGGAGACTCACTGAAAATAAGCACCCCAGAGGAAACAGAAAACTACTACATTCACATCGTTACTTCTCGGTAGTGCTAAAAGTAGTGAATGTTTTTAAAGTTCAAAGTAAAAAGGTCATGTGAAAATGTAATTTTTACCTCCCTGCCTATTTCAGTAATAAAAAGTATGGTTTTTCCCATTAGAAAAAGCTTATAATTTTAACCTTAAAATAATCTTGACCTATGACCTAGACAATAAAGTCAAAGGTACTGTACATCCGGTTGTGAAATTTCCTGCTCTCTCCATTTCCGGGGTCAAAAATATGTGTTCCCATTGAAAAAAACAGACTTGACCATCAAATGATTTTGAAGATCAAGCAAGGACAAGGTCACATCTAAGGTTACCAATTAATTGGCCCCTCGACACCCTACAACTTTTGTCTATACCTTTTTCCAAAATAATGAGATCCAATTAAGTTGTTTCAATTTCTCAAGATAAAAAATGCACCCTGTATATCTATATACCAAATGGGGGTGTGCAATTTGAATCTTGCCACTGGTGATGCTAGTGTCAGCTTGACAGAGTTGTACCTAACTTTCCGGAAGTCAGTAAAATAGTGGAGACTGAGCGGAAGGTTTTAATCCGCTTATAAAAACAGGGTTCTAAAGAATGTAATAGATGTCGAATTAAGAAAGAAAACAACAGAATTTGGAGTAAAGATAACAGAAATAAAGGCATAACTTTTAGAAAGGTACGCAAGCTTAAAATAATAAGTATTAAACTGAGGCATTTAGTTTTTGGGTTTTGTTTTCGTTAGCTGAGGTATTAATACGCAACACACAGTACAGTAGACCCTTATAACACGGATTCCTATAATTACGATTCCTATAAAACGGCGAAAAATTGCGACGGTATCCGTACAAACCTGGTAAAAAAACTCCTATAATTCGGTAAAACGTCATCGGGCAGCCGAACTACTTTCCGCCGTCCAGCGCCGCGCTACGAAGAATTTAGGCGGGTAAATTGAGTATACAGTAGAACCTCGATTATCCACCCTAATTGGGGACTGGGGTTGGTCGGATAATTGAAAAGTCGGATAACCGAAAAATATGAAAAAATCCATTATTAGTGTAGTATATTATTATATCCCATGTAATTAGTATATTAGTATATCGCTATTAACCTATTTTGCGTTGAATTTTCATCGATGTTAAGCCTAACAAAAATTTTTTAAAATAATAATCGTCGCTATTGTATCGTTAAAAATTAGAAAATTAAGCTTCGTTTAAATACTGGCTCCCTTTCATGGTCGAATGAGTGTTGCCAGCTAAAACACGTAAAAATAATATTAAAGTAGCCAA